>NW_020527410.1:0-25689 GCF_003368295.1 Carassius auratus | reverse complement strand
TCTCTGTGAGTCTATGCAGGGCTGCTGATTGATGTCAGAGCGCAGAAAACACAGGTTCATGGTGGGACCCAGCCGCATGACTGTCAGACAGACAGGCCAAACATGAGCGGTACTCTGAACACGAATTGGAGGGAAAGGTTCGAGGAACAGGAAAGAAATCTCTAGAAAACAAAAAGAAAACAGCATTAAATGATAATACCTAAATATTATAGCACAATTAGGTGGTTTATAGGGCTGGAACTAAGGATCACATCAATAATTAAGTAATGAGTCATGTTGCAATCATTTTGCTCATTGTATAATTTTTTTCTTTTGTATAATTCACTATATAATTTTTAAAACATTTTTTTTTCATAAAATATTTTTAATAAAACATCAAATTAAACGGCACTTAATTAAACAAGTTTACTACAGTTCTGCAGCTTTCAAACAGTATCAAAAGTTTTTCTGAAATAACTTAATTATGAAATTTCACTAGTATTGCACTAGTTGGAGCCCTAAAATTTTATTAAAATCCAAAAAAATTAAAATCATGTCTCCTGAGTAAAGGCACAAAAGGAAAGTCTCCTTTTAAGTTGCTTTGTTAGGTAATAAACACTTACGCTGCCACCAGGTAAAGCTGTGCGGTTCCAGGTAAGAGCCATCTCACTAGTCTGTCCTGATGCGGAGTTATTAAGGTAGCCCTCCGCCTGGATAAGGTACCAGTTTCCTCGTGTAAGATTCTGGAACAGACAGGAACCATCCGGCCGAGATAGCATTCGAATCTCCTTCTCCTCCTGAGCGGACCACCTTCCTAGCACATCCGTCTGCATGGAAGAAAGGTTTAGAAGAGACTTAGCAAGTCACATGCCTCAAGAGACTTCACACCATGACTTTCTTGTTTAAAAAAGGAAACCTGATTATATAATATCCCATACCAGTTGAAGGGAGTTGGGTCCAGCAGCCATCTGAGCAGTAAAGTGGAGCTTCTGAACTCGAGCCCACATGGCAACAGTTTCCTGGGGTGGCGCTGCAGGAGGAGGGGCGCCCCATAAAGGATGAATGAAACCCCGAAACTGCAGTGTCACATCCATCTCTGTAGAGGGATTGAGGATGATGGAAGTACTGCGCAGGATAGATACCTATGAAGAAGAGTGCATGAGTGTAAGTGAGAAAGAGAGCAGAGGCAGGATGGGGTGTTCAGAGGAAGGGTTACAGTAACAGATATTTTACAAAATTAAAACAAAATATAGATGTAGAAAAGAAAGATTGAAAACTTATTACCAGGGTTATTATAGTAATATTTTAATAAAATAAACTTTTGCTACTTGAAATAAGATTTGATTTAAAAAAAGTAAACTTTATTTCAGCTAACTAACTTGATGTATTAAAAAAAAAATCTAAACCTGAAATCAATGAATAAAACTATACACACAAAAAAACACTACTTAAACCTCAGATAAAATTATAATGAAAACAAAACATAAAAACAAAAACTAATGAAAATTTTTTATACAAACAAAATTAGCGTCTCAATGATACTAGTGAAGTCACAAGGAGAAGGTAAACTAATTTTATTTAAGGAGTAAAATGAATGAATGAAGCAGGTAGATTGAAGAGAGGAAGTGTCTGCAGAGTAGGTCATGAGAGCTCAGGATTGAACTTGTCGTACCTTGTCAGGCTGTGACTGATTGCGTGGATGCTGGAAGGTGAGCAGGTGCAGTCCCGGGACATAGTTCTCGGTGCGACAGAAGTGGAGGGAGGTGAGGAAACGCGTGCGCTCCCCCCACCAGCCGTACGCCCCAGAGATCTGGTCCACGTGGCATGCACTGCGCTCTGCCAGGGGTCAAAGTGCACAATATTTACTCATGACATGCCAAAGGATTACACACACACTCAGGTCACTTGACATTAAATGAAAACCAGTGAAGGGCACATAGCAGAGATATTGACACAGCATGACTGCTAAAAGTCATCTACAAACACAAGGCACTCAGTAACATAGTATTTCACAGACTGAAAAAGTGTCTAGAAATAAAGATTTACTGAGCGGTGTGTGGTCACATATCCAAGTCGTTTTAACCATCATGTTACAGTCTGCTCCCTCCTCTTCCTTTACCTGAAACAGGCAAGCAGGACTCATTCTGCACACACCAACCGAATTCCCCAGAAACTCGTGGCAGAGAGTTTGGTACCCCACTGAACACCAGACACGACTGGCAGTCCGACAAAAAACGAGCCAGGCCCAGACATCCAGTGCTGCCACACTGTACACACATAAATCAGATGATGGATGAGAGACACAAGTGAAAAAGAGAGTTAGCATCAGAGAGGCATAAGTGATCAAGTTCGAGCAAAATGCAAATGAAGGAGGCTGGGGAGGATTTACCGGGTTGGTGGGCTGGTATTCCCGGCAGCGACCCTCACACCAACTGCACTCTGGATTCTTGAGGCATAAGCTTTCATCTGGAGCTTCAGCACATACTGTGTCCTGTTAGACAAACACACACATATACACATTTACTGTTCGTTCACTCCAGACGCGACTTGCTTGAATAAATTACGCTATTCACGCGTAGTTGGACGCTTGAACACTGCTCGCTACGTTGTAATCACGTCACTACTAGAGCAACCTCCTGATTGGTTAACGTGGCGCCAAAATTTCCCCAAAGTTCAGATTTTTCAACTCGCGTGAATCGCATCATTCGTGCCGTCTCAAGCGAAACACGCAGTAGGTTGTCTATTTGCGTCTTTGAATTGACTTAACATTGAAATCACTCACGCCAGATGCTCTAGTCACGTCAGGTGTGAACGCACCATAATACACAGTATGATTTTTAATACTTTTATTTAGAAAGGACGCATTCAATTGATTAAAAGTGACAGTAAAACCTAATGTTACAAAAGATTCCGGTTTCAAATAAATGCTGTTCTTTTTTACTTTCTTTTCATTCAAGAATCCTGAAAAAATGCATAATGGTTTCCACAAGCAGTTTTCAACATTAATAATAAATATTTGAGCCGCATATTAGAATGAATTTCTGAAGAAACATGTAACACTTAAGACTCAAGTAATGGCTGCTGAAAATGTATCTTTTCTATGATAAGACTAAATTATATATTAAAACATTAAATCATTAAAATAGAAAACATTTATTTTAAGTTGTAATAATATCTCACAATTGTACTGTTTGTATTTTTTAATAAATAAATACACCCTTTGTGAGCATAAGAGACTGCTTTCAAAAAACAAAACAAAAAGAAAAAACTTGTGTTATTACCCTGTCTCCTGGGTCACTGCTTACAAACAGCGGTACTTTATAGGCCACAAGGTCACCACGGGCAACACCACTGTAACCGCCTGCAACTAGCAGCACTCGTCCCTCCATGACGGCAGCAACATGGGAATATCGGCCCCTCACTGACCCACCTCCTACAAGAGCACAGAGAACATTTCAGAGAACAAATAACATGCACAACTAATTTAAAAAGCTTCACAACCACTAATGAGGGCTACTGTAACTTTACATGTACACATATAATATTTATGTCTTGTGGCTACACTTGAAGCACTGTATATTTGAAATTATGTAATTCACTTCCACTGTAATTGCCTAGTTTCAACCCTGAATTTTTTTAAAGAATGGTAATCAACTGCAGATTGAGCTAAATCTGGAACATTCCTGTAGATTCTGGTAATGATGTAAACAACTGATTGAAAAGGCACAGAAACATTTAAATGCTGTTGCACAGCTAGAAGAGTTAGAAGAATCCCTCAGTGAAATGTAGGGATGCGCAATCATGATTTTTAATGGTCGATTACGATACCGATTTTAAAAAAAAATTAAGCAACAAACAAGAAAGAAGGAAAGTGTGCATAAACAAGATGTTTATTTGTTATTTAACAGGCCAAACTGGCTTTTGGCTATTGAAAACAATAACCGTAACCATCTGAAATTGACAGCAGTAACTGCACAGTAAGTAGCCTACATTCAATACAAACATAGATGGTACAGACATCAGCATTTAGCTTTTGTTTTTGAATTGGGTTGAAACTACATAGAACTGGCCTTTACCAGTTACCAGTGAGACTAAATTAAGCTAAAGTATGCTATATAAATATTATTCCAAAAAGTTAAAATCTAATAATGTTGGTGGGAATAAAACAAAGATGCAAAGTGTTTCATTCATCCAATTTAAAAAATAAATAAATAAATAACTATTGTCTCAAGTAAAAAAAATATAGATTCGAATCATTACCCTAAATTTTTTGAATGGATGAATGAAACACTTTTTTCAGTGCGCTAAAGCAGGTGATTTTAAAATCAAATTCAGTCGATATAATTTTAAGGTAAAATAAAAATAATCATCCTATACATAACTGACGTTAACTTCTGGCTTTTCAAACATGTATGCAAGTTCTACTTTACAAAAAATTCAGTTTTGTCAAAGTTTTATCAAAGTTTTGTCCGTTTCGTTTCTCATCCAACATGTGAGAAGTTGAGCTGAACATCCTTCACTGTCTCCGCTTGTCCGGGGTGCGAACAGGTGGAGTACGCTCGAGCAGCTTCAGTGAGAACAGGAAAGGGACTCTTATTTTGTGCAGTCGGCTGTTCGCTTCCTGCTATAATAATAATAATAATAATTCTTTACATTTATATAGCGCTTTTCTAGACACTCAAAGCGCTTTACATAGACAGGGGGTATCTCCTCATCCACCACCAGTGTGCAGCATCCACCTGGATGATGCGACGGCAGCCATATTGCGCCAGAACGCCCACCACACACCAGCTTACTGGTGGAGAGGAGACCGAGATGAAGCCAATCAGTAGACATGGGGATTGTTAGAAAGCCATGATGGTCAGAGGCCAATGGGCGAATTTAGCCAGGATGCCGAGGTCACACCTCTACTCTTTCCGAAAGACATCCTGGGATTTTTAATGACCACAGAGAGTCAGGACCTCGGTTTAACATCTCATCCGAAGGACGGTGCTTGTTGACAGTATAGTGTCCCCATCACTACACTGGGGTGCTAGGACAGACCACAGGGTGAGCACCCCCTGCTGGCCTCACTAGCACCTCTTCCAGCAGCAACCTAGTTTTTCTCAGGAGGTCTCCCATCCAGGTACTGACCAGGCTCAGCCCTGCTTAGCTTCAGTGGGCAACCAGTCTTGGGCTCCAGGGTGATATGGCTGCCTATCTGTGCCTCAGACGTGTAGCTCTGCAATTCCAGTGCTGAACGGCTGCCTGTGTCCTGCGCACCGATTTCGAAATACTTCCACATAAAATGACATAGCGAATAATTACAATGTAGTCAGTGCACGCGGGTGCACTTCCGGTAAAATCGGCCGAAAAAAAGACCAAAAACTACAAAGCAAATATCGCCCGGTTCCGATTCATGGCCGGTCAACCGGTGCATCCCTAGTGAAATGCACAATATTCTAGAGGGCTGAACTGAAGCATTATTATGAAATAATACCAACTGAGAAAAATGTCTTATAAACAAGACATAATGGCAAAAATCCTGACAGACACTATGAGGGGAACCAAACCTATGTCCGCTTTCTGTGGTTAAGTTACACAAGTGGTCTTTCTGTGGTTAAGTAACCTTCCACAACATTTAAAAATAAATAATAATAAGTCTGAGGGCATGTTTTACTGCATTAATCCATCGGTTTAAAAGCTGCAGGCCAGTAAATCTGCATCAGACACAAGGGAATTTACACAACAAATGACCTCTCCAGAATAGGTCATAAAAAGCCTCCAGTCAGACTGAAGCATCTTGAACATGAGTTCTTAAAGGCCCTTTTGTTATTCAAGCAACAAATCCCGGGAACCATGGGTCATCAATTGCATACATCATCAAACCTCATCTCCTCTCTAAACATATCAAACAGATTCACTCTGTTTCTGACCATTAAATATACACTTACGCTGACTGAGGATCCCTCCAATAGACACCCACTGATGGCAACCAAGATGATAGAAAAAGATCTCCTCATCATAGCACTTCTCTTCCATATAGTGGATATGCACATTCCCTCCTAAGAGAAAAATAGATCACCATTATTTAATAATGTTATAAAAGTTTTCACATTAAAGTCACTCAATGAAACCGCAGACACAATATGATTGCTATTTACCGTACACCACCATATAGTTGCCGATGATAGTGGCAGAGTGGAATGCTCTCTCCCTTGGGCCACTGGCAGGAAAACGTGAACGGAAGGAAGCCCAAAACCGTTTCTCAACATGGAACGCATCAGTTGAATTCACACGCACACTGAAGAGTTGAGACAGGATTAAAAATGTAAACGCCAAACCAGACCAATGAACACTCCAGGTAGCAGATTACAAAATGACATTTATTCACATGATTTGAGTATACTGTGTGTATTCAAATAAAAGTGCAATAAAAATGCAAAAACCAAATGTATCAAACTTTTCATAAAGAGCTGGGACATAACAGTACACATTTTACAGTGATATAAAAAAACACACAGTGGAGATTTACTATATTTTCAGCTTACACAACACACACAAGTGTAGAATACCTAGCTGTGGTTGGTCTGTGTCCCCCGTATACCAGCAGTGTTTTGGAAGGGGCATGATAGACCATGCTGTGTCCTGCAGTAGCAGGTGGTTTTCCGCCCCTAGGCTGAACTGCTTCCCACACTCCATTCCGCAACCGGAACCGGTACAGTGATGAGGAGAACATGTCCTCCTCTGTCCTTCCTGAAAAGACACGTCGATCATTTAGTCTTAATAATTATTCTTAAATCATTTAAACAAGCAGAGATGAAGATGCTAATGATCTTTGTTTTTTAACAAAATAAAAATAATGTTCAAGTTGGACTTTTTATATCCTCCACTATATATATATATATATATATATATATATATATATATATATATATATAAAAAGAATACAATTTACTCACCCCCAAAAACATACAGATAGTTGTCTACTATTGCTGCTGCATGATTTGCCAGCCTTGGTGCCCCTGCAGCGTTTGATTGGCCGAGCTGCTGCCAGTCATCTTGCAGTGCATGGTACACCCAGACGTCACTGGCCAATGAGTGGTTGGCAAGTTCACCGCCATAGATGACCATGTTTCCTTGCCATTCTACTGCTGTGTGGGAATGTCGAGGAGCCTGATACAAAGACATTATTATTTAGAGGATCATTAAAATGAAAAAAGATTATAAATACATAACAAAAAAAAGAGAAGAATCTTACTGGACTATATAAATACGATCTCTGTTCCCAATTATTGGTCGAAAAATTGTAAACAACAAGGTCCTCCAGTGCTCTATTCAGATCAAACCCTGTAAATAAAGACCAAGGGTTGAAATAAACGGAGCTGGATTAATACAAGAGTTACATAAACACACAAAAACACATTCAAACAAAAACACAGCAGTTAAAATTATACAATATTCTGTTAACTAACATATGATGAAAAAAAAATCTAAAATCTTTTCTGGTAAAATCTTATGAAAAAAAAAAAAAAAAAAGAGTCTAAAATTGAGAGGAAAATTAGCTTTTTACAAGATTAATTAATTTATTTTAACACCCATAAATAAGAAGTAATGTTTTCTTTTTCCCATATTCACATTTACAAAATTGATATTGCTATTCCATTTTTGCTTTTCTAAGGGGGAAAAGTGTATATTGTTTGTACATATAAAAAATGTACGTCTGTATAAACAAAATATTAATATTTTACAGATAATATTCAAGCAGATTTATTTAGCAGACTGACAGACAGATAATATAAAATAATATAAAATATAACATTTTAATTTGTTGTCCTCATAAAATACAGTATTAAGCTTAATATTTTTATCACTCATTATAAATGGGTTTTTATTAGGGCTGCCCCCTAATAGTCGACTAATCGTTAGTCGACCAGAAGATTATTTTATTAATCAAATCCGAATTTTCAGCCTGACACATTCACAATCATAGCTTATGCGTATCATAGCTTTATGTGTGAGCTTCAGCGCTTATTAGGCTTTGTAGGCAATTAAATGATAATTAAATGATACTAGTCCTTAAAAATCCTTAGTCGAGGGCAGCCCTAGTTTTTATGATAAATGATCAGTCAGTGATGGGAAAGGTTAACCGAAAAACCTCTTTCTTACCTCCGAACATGTACATTGCTCCAGTGGAAGCCAGGTAAACCCCAGCAGAAGCGGTGCGAGGGGCTGCTTTAACATCCCCTGGGCTCACCTCCCACCACTGCCCCGCGCCACTGTTGTCATGGAGAGCCAGCTGACAGTTCTGTCCCACAAAGCCAGGACTGCAGATACAATGCTCACCCGTCTGGGATCAAGAGAGGGAGACAACAAGTGGCATTAAAACAACTTTTTGTACTCAATTTTTGCATGATGAAGAGCTTTCCTTTTTGCCTACCTTATCACAATGACCGTGGCCATGTTGTGTGCAGACCTGGGAGCAGAGAGGGGTACTGCAGTCCATTCCTCCCCACCCTTGATGACACTGACAGCGGGCAGTAGCTACGTCACAGCGCCCGTGACCACCGCAGTCCCCAGGGCACACCGAAAACGTGTAGGTGGCATTGAAGCCCAGCAGGTTGTAGTTTGCGTCGCTGAAGAAATGGAGTAACATCTAGCAAATATCAAAACAGAAGATGAACAAGTTACAATGACTGTGGCAAAATAGGGACAGACTGTGAGCAAGAAGTCTATCAGTCAAGCTCTGACATAGTTTCTTATGAAGAGCATTAAAGAAAACGACTGCATTCGGTTTCCTTAAAAATAAGGCTCAGTTGAACAGATGGTATAAACTGATACTTCTTGCCTTACCTTACCAGACTTGGCCTCAACTGGTTGTGGTAGGGTGGTGCCACTTAAACTTGCCAGTAGGGGGCTCTGGTAGGAATCACCATCATAGACAAACAGATAGTCATAGGTGCACTCCGTCTCCATGAATGTGAAGTTAAGCACAATGCGATGGTTTCTGCTGGGAGCTGAAAGAATACAGAAGAGATCTCATTACAACCAGAAAAAAAAACATACAAATCCTTGTCTCAATATCACCTTCAAGGGGTAGACATTTGTAATAAGTATTCACATTTAGAGAAGTATCATGGTCACGCAGCTACTGAAATTGGTAGTAGTAATAATAACTACGATAATCAAGAAATCATTACTAATATCATGAATCTGCAGAAGATACCACTCAGATCTCACGATATTAAAGCAGCAAATACTGAAATTGTCATTTGTCTAAAGATAAGAGATAGTTCACCCAAAAGTTACAATTCTGACATAATTTACCAAATGGCTGACAGTAGCCACAGACTTCAAAAGTATGAAAAAATACTACAGAAAGTCAATGGCTAAAGTCAATGGTAAAATTAAGCATGCACTGATAAATTATTCACGATAAGAAATTTAAAAACATGAATTAAGAAAAAGATCATGTTGACTTGGAATAACAAGCAAAACAGTCATTCATTTAAATCCTACTATATGCTAAAGAAGCTTCTTTCATTCATTAGCCCTTTGTTTTTGTAGTTTGTGACACCAACCCTTGATAAGCCACTCGCAGTTGTCATTCACAGAGTAGTTTCCTGGTCCATCTGTGACATATCCTGGGACACCCCGCAAAATCTGTCTTTGGCCCTTACAGTTTCCTGCCCAGGTAGCAGGTATCAGAATCATCAAGACTAGCAGCAAGACAGTTGGGATGTGAGAATTCATCCTGCCCTCCACCCGCAAAGGGCAAAGTGAGAAAAAGATGGAGAAACTACTGAAGGGTGGCTGGACTTGCTCACAGTATGGAGACCTATATAGAAGAAGAACATAAAAATAATTTAATTACACAAATAATTACACAAACAGACCATATACATTCACCCTGTAATACATAAAGGCCCATTCACACCAAGCACGATAACTATAAAGATAACGATAAAGATATAGTTCTAAAAATCGTTCTCAATATTAAAGAATAGCGGAGTCCACATCACAACCATAACGATAAAGGCAAAGAGAAACGATATCATCGGAATCACTTTCAGAACTATTTTTTTTCTTCTGATGAACGATAAAAACATTGCCAACCAATCAGAATCAATCCTGCTGTAATGAGCTCGAGAATTTAAAGCAGCAGACGCGCGTCCGCTTAGAATACACAAACAATATTCCTTGTACCTTGTCATAATATTGAGAGTTTTAGATGGTGAGAACTCATTATTAATAAAAACGAATTGTTTACCTGGATATCTGTAAATTGTGTTACAGAAAGAGTAATAACAGCAATAACAGTAGACAAACACAAATGCTTTGTAAAACAATTTTTTGATGATAATGCAAATGGAACCTCATTCTAAAAAGCCTACTGTATCAAACTTTCATTTATAAAACCTCTAAATTATCAACATGATCAAAAGTTTGCCATAATACGTATCATGCATAATCTACTACATGCTTTTCATTAATAATGTTTATTTATACATTTCTTAATCATCACTTTATTTGTATGCATTTTAAGCAAGTAGTCTGCTATTATGTTATATAAAATCTCTCTGATTTACATAAAGTCTCATATTTGCAAGTTTGAGCCTCTGAATAAAACTGAGGTGTTACTCCTCCTCGAAAATATATAAGCTCCATATTCTCACTATATCATGCAATATGAGCCAGAAGAGACTTATGTATCAAATATGATACAAAACATAAAAAAATATATGAAACTTTGACTGTTTTTTTAACAGATTTTGTCTAAAGGTTAAATAAACTTCCATTTTTAAAAAGATTTTATGTTAGACTTAACAAGGTTAAACAGAATAAGATTGTTTTAATGCATAATTTATTATCAATGTTGTTGTTGTTATACGTTTAAATTTTGTCTTGTCACTGACAACAGAGCACAAATTGTAATTTCGTTGCCCTGTACAATGACAAAGCTTTATTATCTAACCTTATCTTGTCAGAAAGACAACATCTGAAGCAAAAGGCATGGTTACAAAAACCTTGTGAAAAAGGTACTCTACTCGTCTTTGTAAAACTGCCATACGCTGCTAAAAAGTAGCAAATATAATGTGAAGAAAAACCACACTTTCAACACAAAACTCTTGAACTATTTGCCAAAAAAAATATATATATATATTACACAACAGAAGAGCTAAAAGAGACATGTGTCTTTTTAAACTAGTATTTCCAGAGGTTAGCTGACACAACCATCACTGTAACGAGCTAACGGTTTACTTTACTGTTAGCTGTTGTGTCATCATATTTAACCGACCATGGTCCCTTGTAACTAAATAATTACAGTAATTAATAAAGCAGTGTGCATCTTCCCATTGTCAGTTCAGCATCTACTGACTCGTATCAATCAAAGAGTTATTTAAATCTGACAAGTGAGCCTTGGCTTTAGCTGAACAGGCTAACTGACTAGCCGTGTCCATCCGCTAGCTGTCGGAAAAACCAAACCATCTGCACTCATTTACTCACCAATTCCCGAGTCTCGGTTTCCATGTTTCTAAAACATAACGTTCAGGTTTTCGTAACTTACATCCTGTATCAGGAAATGTAATAAAAAGTCGCGTTGAGCGACGCCCCTATATCGCTGCGGCTATTGTTGTGCTGCGGCAGCGGAGCCCAGCGGCGGTTTAGAGCTCGAGACCACCGCGTACGATCATGTGTGAGTGCGCTGCTGGAATCAAAGGCCTCGAGCTCCGCTGACAGGATGCCTTTATTTACAAAAAATATCCAGATGTTATCAAGAATAACGCGCGCGTCCTCTCTGTTTCAGCGTCTGGCTAAATCCAAGCAATGGCTGTTACAACATAAGCATCGTGCGTGAGTTTGTTCCCTGATATCCAGGGCGCATCTTGAATCGTGCAGGGCATTCGTGCAGGGGATGTGTGTATGTGTGTGTGTGTGTTTCCATATGGTTGTAAACAATACAAAGCCTAATAAGCGTACCGAGCAGCCTCCCTGCTGGTCTTTTGATAGAGCAGGTCATAATGTTTTTTTTTTTTAGAAAAGTATCTAATTCGCTGTTTATAGCGTAGCTATATGTAAACAATCTGCAAAGTTGTGAATCGAAAAAGTGCATGATAACACAACAGACACAGAAGTGAAGACAATGATGAAAGTCATAGTTTTTTGCTATTTTTGGGCAAAAATGTATTTTCGATGCTTCAAAAAATTCTAACTGACCCTCTGATTTCACATGGACTACTCTGAAGATGTTTTTTTTTTTTTTTTACCTTTCTGGACATGGTCAGTAGGCTATACCGTGCACACAGTTTCAATGGAGGGACAGAAAGCTCTCGGACTAAATCTAAAATATCTTAAACTGTGTCCCGAAGATGAACGGAGGTCTTATGGATTTGGAATGACAGGTGATGAGGGTGAGTTTTTAATGACATAATCTTCATCTTCGGTGAACTAACTGTCATTCTATAACTCACTAAGGTGAGTTATGGAATGACAGGCTAAAAGTAAACAAATAAAACAATATTTAATTTAATATTTTTTTTCAAAGTGTAAAAAGTCTTTGTAAATTGGTACATGACAAAGACAACAGAAAAACTCTAAATAATAGAACAATGAGATAAACCATTTAAAATATGACAAGCTATAAAAGCAAGAAAAATCTAAAATAAAATAAACATTAAAAACATGAACTCTAACTAATAAATAAATGATTTAATTTAGAATAATTATGTATGCTTAAATTTCATTTAATTACATATTGTTTAATTAATTTATCCAAGTAAATTAAATTACTCCATAGACGTGTTGCTTGCAAAATAAATAAATTATTTGAAAACTGTCATTGCATAATTACAATCAAATGTATTTATTTACTGTTGTTTGCCAGATTTAATTATTTATATATTTATGCAAGAATGTGTATTTATTTTATTTTATTTTATTTTAGGATTATTATTTATTTCATGTTTACTCCTCCAGATCTTGCATCCCCAAATAAAACTGTTTTTTAAGACATTTTAAGATAAGCTTTTAAGATCCATTAAAAGTTAACCTCCCTCTGAGGATCAGCTGTGGGGATATGGCAACCCAAATCTGGACGAAAAAGAAGACAAACTTGTTTTGACTGTTTGCACTTTTATTTTATTTTCTGGTCTCTCTGCCTCCCTCCCTCTTTCACACACGAGGAAGTTGCCAGGAATAGGACGAAAGCAGGTAGATCTTCTTCGGTCCAAATCCCTTCCTTCTTTCTTTTCAAACAGCAAGTTTAACTTTTTAAACGCGGGAGGACCGATGTTTTAAACAGCTCTGCGACTTTCAAACTTTTTTTTTTAAACCCTGCTGAGAAAATATCGTTTGGCGGAAGTGAAAGTACAAGCTAACGACATGGCAGACAACAGTGACGAAGATATCACAGACAGACAACAGTCTCTTCTAGAGAAAGACTTGACGTGTCCTGTGTGCAAAGACATTTTTAGGGACCCCGTGTTGCTCTCGTGTAGCCACAGTTTCTGTCAAGAATGTCTGGAGGGCAGCTGGAAGAACCAGCCGAAACGGCAGTGCCCGTTGTGCAGAAAGTGCTGCGACGGGGAGACACCGATCCCTAACCGCGCATTAAATGACACCTGCGTCTCCTATAAAAAGGAGAGGAACCTGAGAGGACACGGTACTGGTGACGATGAGGTCATCTGTGGTTTGCATCAGCGTATCTTCCAACTCTTCTGCATTAAAGACGAGGAGCCCGTGTGCGTCGAGTGCGTGACTCTTCATCCGGGGCACGACCTGGTGACCATAGAGCACGGAGTGCCTTTCTGCAAGGTGAGCTCATTGCTTTTTCCTCATCGTGGTATAAAAAAACGACCCACTTCGTGTTACAGCTACTGAAATGAACATGGACATTTTCATGGAAATATTTCTAACGTTCTATTCTAACAATGTTTTATAGGAAGAGCTTAACATGAAAATCAAAATACTGGAAAGTAAGCAGGATTCCTTCAAAAGGATGAAAAAAAGATATAAAGATACAGTTTCCTTTATTGAGGTAAGCAGCCTCCAAAAAAAAAAACAATTTCAAGGCCAAACACATAAAATGCAGCAAAATCTTATTAATTTTGAATGAATGCTTATTCCGCTTCTCCATATTGTTTCAGAGCCAGACTAAGGATGCTGAGAATCAAATCAAAGCGGAGTTTGAAAGACTCCATCAGGTCCTACGTGATGAGGAGACATCTAGAATAAAGGCTTTGCATAGAGAAGAAAATGAGAAGAAGGAAATATTGAATGAGAAGATTGAAAACATCAGTCGCGATATCACTGCTCTTGCTAAATTGATTCAGTCAGTGAAGAGGGAAATGGGAGACGAAGATTTGACTTTTCTTCAGGTATATATATATATATATATACATATATATAACCTTTGTATGTGTTAATATATAAAACTTACTGCCTGTTTATCAGTTGTAAACAGGATACACCTATACATCCATACCTTTAAGAGGGTCTGACTTCAGTGTAACTATCAACACGTAGATTACAGGAGATTACCTCTAGATAAATCACTGGTGGGTCAGTGACAAAAAAATAAGTGTTTAGTAAACAAAGGAAAAATCTAGTTTAAAATGCATGTACCGAACACTTCGAAATATATTTTTCTTGTGCAATCATGCTTGTTTCATATGTTTTTGAATGTGAAAAAAAAACATTTTTAAATTCACTGATTCATGTCATGTCATTGTTTTTGCTCCACCACTTACCAAACAAACAAAAAATATCATTATTTTCCAGTCATTGTATGTATGAATTGCATTTTTGTTTTATGGCCAATGCAGAAAAATCTATCTTCAACCTAGATTTAACAATGGCTTGTGTAGAAGAGGTCTTGACATGAAACCTCATAATTGACCCTTTACATTTAAGTTTCTCACATTTTAACATAGCTGATAACGAAATCAGACTTGTCCCACTTTCATGCTTTTATGAATCAACTTTTCTTCTTCCACAGAATTTCCAGAGCCTAAAAAGACGGTATGTGCCTTTTTTATTTTATCAAGTCTTTCTTGGGTCTGCCATAAATGTCTTACTTAATACCATTACAGATAAGTCAAATTTACTCCCACTGATGCAGTTTATTTTGTTGTTCTTTACATCTATTATATGTTTAAAGTTAACATGAAATGAAAATTCCCCTTTCTATATTCTAAATTCATGTTATAGATCTTAAAGGGATAGTTCACCCTATAATGAAAATGACTGAAAATGATTAATGAAAATGTCCTACACATGCTTGTCCATATTAGGGTAGTGAATAGTGACCAGCTTCAAACTTGATCACATAATTGTCCCTGGTTACTTAAGTACACTTGAAATATTGAGTACAATAGGGTTTGGTGAAAAACAAACCAAAATGTAATTTCTAAAAATCCTGACCTTGCCTGTTGTGCCTGACTGCACATTCATGACATTCGCTCAGGGAAAGCACACAAGCGCACCATTTTGAGAAAAATTTTAATAATAGCATAACACAATGCATAGATAAACCCAAACAAGTGTCCATGTACATTTGTTCACAAAGAAGTCACTTTCAAAGCAAGCAACTTTCTGTTGGACAACATGGAAAATTTGCATGACCAGCTTGAAACAGTTACAAAATCTGCATGGGAAAAACTTTTGTCATCATGCAAAAATTCCAATAGTGTAGATTCCTCTTGAAACTGGATTTGACACACGAAAAAATTTGGCAAACAACTTTTTTTTTTTTTTTCGTAGATCTGTCAGTAGTTCTGTTTTTTTTTGTGACTAATTTAGCTGTGTGTAAGAGATTAAACGGAAGGGAAAGATGATCTCTTGATGTCTGTCACAGAACCCAGTGGACTGGTGAGGAACCAAAGAGGGTTCAAGGAGCTCTCATCAACATGGCCTTGCATGTAGGCGCTTTAGGTTACAAAGTCTGGGAAAGCATGCTGTCTCATGTCACATGTTGTGAGTTCACTTTTCACCTTGCTTAAAATGTGTGTGTAAGATGAACTCCGAGCTTTGTGAGTCACTGTAACATTGTTTTGTCTGCAGTGCCTGTAATCCTGGATCCCAACACAGTCTCGCCCTGGCTCTCCATATCTCCTGATTTTTCCAGTGTGCAACAGAGTCCGGAAAGACAAACTTTCCCAGACAACCCTGAGAGGTTTGATCCCTGTGTTTTTGTCCTTGGCTCAGAGGGTTTCTCCTCGGGACGCCACCGTTGGGAGGTCCGTGTGGCTGACCACCCCAAATGGATCTTGGGAGTATGCAAGGAGTCAGTGGTTCGGAAGAGGAAGTTCACAGTAACAACAACAGCCGGAGTGTGGACCATCGGTCTGAGTAAAGGAGTCTACAGTGCACTGACCACTCCACGCACTGAGCTGACTCTAGAGAGAAGACCTGAAACCGTCAGGGTAAAGGTCAATATGGAGAAGGGAGAGGTGTCCTTCTGGGATACAAGTAACAACAAGCACCTATGTACATATAATGATAAGTTCACTGGGAAGCTGTTCCCCATCTTTGGCCCAGGGCTCCAGAGTACACCCATCACTATCTTACCTGCTAAAGTGACCATACACAAACAATAATTAAATTTGATTTGTTTCTTTAACATCTTAGCCTGGTGAGACTGAAGAGTCTAAAACCCTTCACTGAAGTTGCTCCTTAGTTTGAACAGAATTCAAGGAATATTTCAGATTCAGTAGAAGTTAATCTCAGTCAACAGCATTTCAAACCGCACAACAACATTGACACTGATGCCATAAACCCTAAAGCCCTTAAACAAGTGTAATTCAAACAGTGTTACAGATCAAGTAAAAGTTCTAAAAGAAGAATTACATGTAAGTGCTTTTATCAGATGATGAGCTTCTTATTTCTGCTTTTAAATCCTCCAAAAACTGAACCCGTTCACTTCTATTTCAAGTGCAGCACCATAAAGGTTATCCTTAATTTATTATTTTTCTTATTAAGAAAACAAGGGACAAATTGAAAAGATTTTTTCTGGTAATTAACGTCAGGCCACAAATGCTGTTGTTTGTGAATAACTTGTCCTGGACTTGGAAAATTCCTTTAAATGAAAATAGGAAAGAAAGAAATGGAAATTCAAAGGAGGTAAACAGTATATGTTGATATATTATACTATAACATGTCATGATTTATGTTTGTTTTTCCTCTCTCCATATTATGTTAGTGTGATTTGCTGTGTCAGGGTGGAATTATTTTTTTATTGTCCTCCACAATGTGAATGGCTTTATTGCTGCTAAAACACTATTGATCGTTCAGTAGAGAATGTCTTTCATATCAATCAACTTAAAGTGCTGCAATTAAGTCTTTTCGAATATTACCTTCACATTATACATTGCATTGTATTATGCAGTGTATCATGTAGCTGTATGTGAACATAAATTATCTGCAAAGTTTTGAAGCTGACAGTGCACGATAAAATAATGTTATTGTCAAAAAAAAATAAGTCTGCTTGCAATCGCATACAATAGGATGGGGAAAAAATGCCATAAAGTTTTAAAACATGTTTTTTTAAAAGTTACATTAATTTGATATGGCTTTCTAAACATGCCGCTCTCTTGTGCGAGAAGCGAGTGCAATGATCATGACTTTTAGAAAATGTGAAAAAATATGTGGTATGTGAACGGCTTGGTTTAAGTTTTAACATAAACAACATCTCCACACGATGAATTTTCGCATGAAAATGCAATGACACTCAGTGGTGTATTTCGTGTGCCACTGATAAACCTTCCAGACGGCTGACGCAGGACTACATTTCGAATGCAATGTTTTTGCATTGGAATGTGGATTTTTTTTTTTAGACAATCCTACAGCTTTTGATTTTAGTGAGTGACAATTACAGAACCAACATTTAATGAAATAATAACAATAAAAAATTGTCTTACTTATCAGACTGAATGTGGGGGGGTTTTTTCCGTCTCCAGCAGCATTTCAGTTTAATGTCTTCCAGTCAAAAAAGGAACACTACATTGATTAATAATAGAAAAAAAAAAATCTGATTTTACCGGTCTCATTAAGATTATCTAAGACTGATGACAAAACTGACTCATATGTGGGATTTTTAAAACTAAAAGGTACTTTTCCACCTTGTCTTTAATTAACAAAGTTTATCATTAGACCCTTTTTCATTTTGCAAATAATCTGACAGCTGGACAGTTGCATAAACACAGCTGCTATGTTAAAACTCTGTCTAAAGAACTAGTCTGACCAACTAGCAGTTAGCCAAGGGATATTTAGTTTTACTTTTCTGATTCAAATTAATTCGGTCTACATTTTTAACCAACTGATGTGACCAGTCATAAGGAAAAGATTTGTACTAACTTGTAAGACTGTCTCAATTTATGCAAAAGGCCCTTTAGTCTTAAATGTCTTAAACAGTTACAGTGTTATCTATTTTGAGTTTCTCATACTTTCCTCTGCACTGAGAGAGATAACAGACAGAAAACCGCTCACATTTATATACATTAGTAATATATTGCCCTTACATATATTGTTAAATAGAAAGACTTGCATAGAAAGGCCCCAGCTTCCCCATGAACTTGCTTAGGAGTAAGGGTTTAGAGAATTAATAAACTGATGGAAAGGCTTGCTTAGTCCCATATTTATATCAGTAAACATGGTGGGAATATATTTGTGTCTGCAGAGGTTCCAGCTCTTCACTTTAAAGTAAGCAACTAAAAAAAATAAAACGTTTGTTAGCTGTGATATTGGAGGAGAGGGGGGTTCAAAATGAAATGTTTTCACTTTTGTTTAAGATGCTGGGTCTGGTTTCATCTTCATATTTCACAATTCATCTCTGTACTAACGTCATGGGAATTTGTGTTGATCCTCCAACCCTGTCCCGGATAGTTTGTGCGAGCTTCTACATGAGAAGGCCAATAAACCCCTCACATTAACATGTAAGTTTATCATTTGTATTGTTATTTATTACCCAGTTTTGTTATTTATGGCACAGTTTTATCTTCCATTATTTATCTGTTTAATGTGCATTATGCAAAATAAGTAGTAATGATGAGTAGTTATTAGACACTTGAAAGACAAATGTAGAGTACAAATCTTAAAATACATTTTTATGATGCTAATTTTATGATTGCTGATTGTTATTCAACAATTTGAATGACAAAGAATCTTAAAATTCATCAGGATATTTTGTTGTAAAGATGTTGTGTGAAGGTTTTTGCTACCCCACTCATTCTTATCAGTTTATCTCAGTCAGAAGAGAGCAGATAACATCATATTAAAAACTGTAAATGATCCATTGTATATATATATATATATCTTCCTGGAGCTTTAACCTATCTTAGGCTTTCTCACTTTCACCACATACCCAAAAAGTCAAGCAACCACTGGTAATCAACCATATTTGTTGACATAAGGATAAAAGGGCAGCCTGGGGTGACATTTTTCCAAAACATTCACAAAGAAATGTCCAAGTCCCACTGGACTGATGTGCATAAATAGTTTCCATTAAAACTTCACATTGCCTGAAGGAGAGGCTCACAGATGAGCTTGTGATAACACAGACATATGAAGTTCAGGTCATCCAGGAGAGGTCTGACATTATTGAGAAAGAACATCCTGATTTTAAATTAAAACAGGAAATCATGAAACCTCTAATGGAGACACTAAAAGAAGAAGTAATAGAAGTCAATGAAGAAAGAATAGAAAGGGTAGCAATCGCTAAACAGTGGACACAGGAGGTCAACTCTTTAGTGGAATCACAAGAAGATGTCGACAAAAGTAGAGAGGGTGGAGATGTTGGAAAGACGTGTAATGATCACTGAAAAGAAGACACTGGGATCTGAGGGCACTTTTGAGAGATTGGAAATTGTGGAACAGAGACTTGAAGAGGTGGACGCTATCGAGCGAAAGCTAGCTGAGGGGAAGAGCTGAGGTTTGGATTACAAGAAGTGAAAAGTTTTGAACAAAGGTTGCAGCAAGTTGAGAAGGAGGAGCTTCAACGAGCAGAGAGAGATGATTGGTACATTTAACTTGATGGCATGTCATTGATGCTTCCCACTACCCCCACAGGTATGTCACATGACTGTGCATCTGTCACCAGAAATTGAGCTCACTGCTTTTCATCAAATGCTTGAAATGCTTGAAATTTCAAAGTTACCTGAAATGCCTCAGGTGAAAACTGAAAATGTCATATTCCACATTTGTTTGTTTTTTCAGGAGTTCAAGAAGATTTGCAACAGATAGTTTATTACCCCAAACCAATAAAGAGATATGACGATTGGTACATTCTATTTAATGTGATTCCAAAAACCATGGAAATATGGCGCCCTCTTCCAGGTATTCTTGTATATTTATTAACCTGCTAGCTCGCTGAAATACTGTATTTAGATTGGTCCATTGCACCATCTAGTTGCCAGATATATCATATTTACCTTTATCTTCCAACTAAAACAGAGGGCTATTCAATAGTTTCAGTTGAGGGCTGGATTATCAAATTGAAATTTTTAAGGTGGCTGTCTGGATCTCTTTCTGGACATTTTTCAATAATTAATCTTGATTAATATTAATATTTTGTCATAATATCACACTGAACGATGAAATTAATGTAGAAACAATATAAAGATTATATATTTTACATGTGTGTTTAATGGCATATATTTACTAAGTTGCCTATTTTTTTAACAAAGACCAGTATTGTGGATACCATAATACCATATCAAATACATTTTCACCTCAATTTCTGCCATTAATTATAGCCATTCATCATTTCAGTAAAATTGAAAGCCATTATTTTTAACATTTAATAGGCTTATATTAAAAATCAAACAACTTTTAATTTAATTTAACTTTAAACAATCTTCACATTAACTTTAAATTGTACAAACCTAAACTATATAGATTCATCTTTGTTCAATCGACAGAAGTTAATCAGCAACTAGAGCAGTCCAGTTCTCTTTTGTTCTGTGATTTACATCAGTACGACAGACTTCATCAGATTTCACTTTAAAAGCAGCGCTGTCACTTTAAAACAGAAGTCAAGTCTAAATCTTGTTTCAGTTATCCATTACTAGTGACAATTGCTGAATTTGTAAATTATTTTTATTATTATTTTTATGTTGCACCTGTTTACTTGTGTTTTTCCTGACCACCCTTTATTATAACACTAGAGACACACATAAATAGGATTTTAAAATACTTCTCAACAAATTTCAACAACCTAAATGGGTTTCTGTTAACAGATGTGAGCGCAGAGTCATTCCTGAAGAAGATCAGGCTGAAGAAAAGAAGAGAGAGGTCGATGGAAAAATACAGCAAGAGCTGGTGCAACCAGAGAAGACAAAAACACAGACTAGAGAGAAGGAGATTCAGAGCAGAGTGAAAACAGAGAAAGAACAACAGGAGCAGGTGACAGAGGAGTATGGGAGACCACAGCCAGCTGTTCTTGAGCAGAGAGCAGCAGAGCCTCATATAGACAAAGAGGATGACTGGATTGTCATTTTGGATGGTTCCTCTAAAAGATCAGGTACACATGCTGAAACACAACCATAATCATGCACTCGTGTAAAACACACAAATCAGAATATGCAGGATGCACTGTGTTTGTTTCAGTGCCCTCTGTTGAGAAATACGAGGAGACCTGAGAGGAGGTGATCCAGGGAATAGAGCAAATAAAACAACAGGATGACTGGTTCATCATTTTTGATGTTTCTCCTAAAGAATCAGGTACAAACACTTCAAGAACAATCAAGAACGTACATGCATAAACATGCATATCTTAACATGACTAATGGTGTGTGTTGCCTTTAGTGTATTCACAGCTGCGAGGTCAAAAATGTTGAGCTGTATGAGGCCAAAGAAGAGGTGATCCAGAGCAGAATGAGAACAGAGGAGCAAGTGACTGAGGTGATGACTGTGATCGTACCAGAGAAGAGGACGAGCATCATACAAACCCCACAGTTCCCAGTCGTGCCCAGAGACACTGATGACGACTGGTTTCAGCTTCCCATCAGGTACAGGTAACACACATAACAGATTCTATCACATACATATAGCAACAATAATACAATAACATAAACAACTACGAAAAAAGAAAAACTTCCTTAAAATCAATACATTTGCAACATTGAACATTGACATTACTTGATGATTTCCTTACATAAAATATTATTAGAATAAAATTACCCAAGACTACTTTCAAGATTATTTAGTAAATAATTTCACAATCTTCTTGTGATGGAAAACAGTTTCACAAACCCCGCTGTTTACTGTGGTTCATTCAGAGATTTTGACTTCCGTGAAATCATCGAAGACCAGAAAGTTCAGAGAGTGGTAGAGGAGCAGATGAGAGAGAAAGCCAGAAGAGTGCAACCAGCTATTACTGTGAAAACAGAAGCACAGCCTCAGATTGAAAAAGACGACGACTGGTTCATTCTTTTTGATGTTTCACCAAACCAAATAGGTACATACATATTTTATAGATTTTTAAATATGATTTTTTTTAATGCCCACTAAGGTCGAATGTACAGTAAAAAATGTGGAATACTACAATTTCTTGTATTTTTTTACTATTTTAATATAATTTAAAAATGATATTTAAATTTTCAGCATCATTATAAATCATTCTAATGTGCTTATTTGATGCTCAAAAAAGTTTTCTTATTTTAAATTTCTTATTTTTATCAATGCTGAAAACACTTGCTTAAGATGTTTGTGGAAAAATAACTTTTGGAACAATATTTTGTAACAATGTAAAAGTCTTTTGTCACTTTTGATCCTTGCTAAATAATATACTTTTTTTTTTTTTTTTTTTACTAAATCCAAATATTTTGTGATTTTTTTGAAGAATTCTTTAGCCATCAAGTAGATTTTTTTAGATACATATACAACGTAACAACATCTAAGTGAGATCAATTATATATTATCGCACAAGTCTTTGTCAATAATTTCTTATTCTCTACTCTATTTAATAAAGTTTTTGCCGATGTCCTTAAAACTGACAGGAGGGCTAAAGAAGAGAAGATGAGAAGGCAACAAGAGAGGAGAGAGCAGATAAAAATAGAGGAAAGAACAAAAAAACTATTGGTACTAGAGAAAAAAAAAACAGAACAACTGCAGACAGAAGTGGAGGATGGCTGGTTTATCCTAATGGGCGGACGGTTCCCCTAAAGATTATGGTATATGATTCATAAAAGACATCAGATAAAAGTCAGTCCATCTTACCATGTCATCCTGAATATTTCTTTTCTCTGTCTCTAGTTCCAACTCTTCGACCCACACCTGTTACTTCCCCAGTGGCTCCGCCCAAACCCACCCACAGATCCTAACTGACCAACCACTGACTTCCACTCCAACCACACAACATGTGTCCATTACAAAAACCTATCAGGAGAAGTCAAAGACATATGGAATATCACACTGGAGTCTGAGGTTACAAACACACACATACTACAAACTGCACATACACAATGTTTCAATCGTCTAAAATCATCTTTCTCCCTCTTAGCAGTCTGAGATTGAGTCGTTGCTTATGAAGAAGGTGAAATACTCATCCGTTTCTATAATTTTTGTCATGTTCCTTCTTATCCAGAGCATATTAATCCACAGTCTTGTTTTTTCTTTCTAGATAAGAAGTGAAGGAGAGAGTGTCTATATTCGGCACAGCATTCTGATGCTGGAGGTGTGTGCAACATTTAAATTGGTTCTTCCACTGAAGATTTAAGAAGGCTTGTCTAGTCTAATCAATCCTGCTCATATATGCTCTTTTTAGGATTGTGATGTTTCCCATGAGATGATTTTGAAGCACTACGCCAGCATAACTGAACTCAAGAATGACTTTATGGAAGTCAAGCAAGATTTCAGACTCACTGAATGGGACAGACGTCTCTTGTCATACTCTTCTACAGCCAAAGCTCAGTTCTTGCATGCCAACGAAGAGATACATTCTCAAGAGATGAGAATGGACTTAGTAAGTTACATACATTAACAAGCAATCTACAACAGTGGTTCTCAACCAGAGGGCCCCTAGAAACTTCCAGGGGGCCCCATAAGTCATATTAACATAATCCTAAATTAAATACTAAAAACACTAAAGATAAAATATGTGTTTGAGTTTATTTAGTTTTATTACAACCAGCAGTGCATATCATCTTAGATTAGAGGGCCTTTGAATATTGTATAGGACAATGGGGGGATCTTAGAGTCAAAAAGGTTGAGAATCACAAATGTACAGCATCAAAATGTGAGAAAAACACAGAGATGGGTCCAGTTTCAAACAGATTTAGCAATCCACCTTTTAGATTAACATACTTCTGTCTCTAGAGTTTCAACTGAAGAGAAAAGTCAGTGAACCCATGTTGACTTTAAAATCTTTTGCCAATTTAAGACAATGGAAAAACAGTCTTGTTTTGCCCACAAGAGCCAATATGTATCTGAATTTAAACTGCATATAATCACTGCTGATGCTGAAACATTCAAGTATATGAATATGCTGAAAAACAAATGCTTTGCAAGTTCTATAGAATAAAATCCTCTTGCATCTAATTTAAAATTGCTGTTAATAGTTGTTTTTCTTGTACAACAGTATATCAAAAGCATATTTTAATTTGTGTACACTGAAAAAAATCAGGCTTACATTTTGTTTTCTATTATCTGCTTACACCTATTAAATTATTTTTAAAATGAATAAAAGCTGTCATATGCAGTGCCAAATTTGAGGTGTTTATTCTGAGAATTAACTTAAAAAAGAAAATGAAAAAAAATAATTCTTATTTTTATTATACTTAATTTATATGTTAATTTATTATCTGTTTAAGGATTTAAAAAAAAATGTTTTTACAATTTTAGCTGTAAAACAAGAATTACTAAATATAACTGCAAGCAGCAATTATGGGGCCAAGCACTCCAGCGGCAAAATTAGGAGTTAAGCATGGCATGGTGCATCAGACCAAATGCAACGAGTAATAAAAGCAATAGGAAGATGTGTGCCAAATTTACAACTTTCCTGCAAGTGGTTCTATGGGCTGCCATAGACTAACAGATACAATCGTAGCCTAAGCACCTTTGGTGCTTGGCCCTAATGAGGTAAGACTTTATATCTGTTTAGTACTCGTAGTCAACCTTATCACCAACAGGGGTTAACTAGACCATATAAACAGAACCATCTTCATCCCTTAATGTATAGTGAAACTGTTAAGCGACTTGTCAATCCATATTATTAAGCTCTTTTTCTAGGTACAGACAGCTGTACTGGTTTGCAGCAATTGCACAGCTCAGAGTTAACCCAAACTAATCAAAATAGATCATTAGTCACACTGTATGAACTGCATGATGGTTTACATCACTTTGTGCTGCTGACTTCTAGAAGCTTTTCATTCAGTCTCTAACACTTTCATCATGTTGGATGCAGAACTGTTAGACAGGAGTAGAAGCTGTTTGCATGCACACATTCTCTATTTATGTGTCTCACAGGTGGCCTCCTTTCATATTTGTGCTGACATTTATGTGAACTATAAAGACAGAACTACAACACACAATGACACATAGTGCAGTCTCTATTCTTTTTGGCATGTGTGGGTGTCACCACATTAAAAGATAGGATCATATATAATTGATTACTTAACATTCACATGAAAAGAAATCTACAAAGCCGTATGTAATTCTCACAAGTCGGGCAACAGTCTATCAAATCAAATTTGCTACAACAAAAGCATATGTTTTACAAAGCAACTATATGAAAAA
>NW_020527409.1:0-20518 GCF_003368295.1 Carassius auratus | reverse complement strand
GAAACGGCCTTTAACAAAAACTCAAGATCTCAAAAGTTAACATTGCACAGGCCTTTAGATTAGACTGACCACAAATATATGTTAATCTCAAAAAAATTATAGGAGTAGTTTGTCGGCACGTAAACATGTCACTTCCTGTTGCCAATAGGTGGCGCTATGACTATAACTGAATATGGGCATGTCAATCTGTTCAGGTCAGGAGTCTCATCAAACATGTGAAGTTTGGGGCAGATTGGGTCATTGTATGTTGAGTTATAGCAACTTCCTGTTTCATGGCGAATCATCGAAATTCGCCAGGCCGCCACGGACACGCCCATTAACGAAAACTCAAAAGCTTCGCAATTTAACATCGCAAAGGCCTTCAGATTAGGCATACCAAATTTGGTGTTGATCTGAATGAATCTCTAGGAGGAGTTCGTTAAAATACAACGCATGGAAATGACAAAAATGACACAAAATTTGCTCATAATATTAGTAATAACCGACTTCCTGTTGGGTTTCGGATTTTGCTCCAAGAGACTTTTTTGTAGATATTGGAGAGTTACATGTGTATACCGATTTTCATACATGTACATGAAACGTAGCTCGAGGCGCACACCGTTGAACGTGTATAGGTGGCGCTGTTGAGCCATTTTGCCACACCCGCTTCTGAAACCCATATCAGACGTAAATTTTCGCCAGTTCTGAGGTGTGTGCAAAGTTTCATGACTTTTCAAGCATGTTTAGGCCCTCAAAAATGTGATTCATTTTGGAGAATAATAATAATAATAATAATAATAATAATAATAATAATAATAATAATAATAATAATAATAATAATAATAATAATAATAATAAACGGAGCAATTCCAAGAGGGTCCTCACACCATCGGTGCTCGGGCCCTAATAATAAACGGAGCAATTCCAAGAGGGTCCTCACACCATCGGTGCTCGGGCCCTAATTAAAGCTGCAAGCAGCGATGAACGGGCCCTCGCACCCGGTCTCACCGCCATCGTGTGGCTTTAGTAAAAAGGTGAACGTTGAGAAATATGCATTTAATGTCCTAAATATAAGTGGAATATATCAAAGTATATCCCATATATGTGCCAATCTTACCGTTGCCAGCAGGTGGCGCTATCATTATAATGGAATATTGGCCTTCAGATGTGTTCAGGGCAGGACTTTTATCGAACATGTGAGGTTTGGGGAGGATTGGACATTTTATGCTTGAGTTACAACAACTTCTCTTGCTGTGGCAAGACATCAAATTTTGTCATGGCGCCATGGAAACGGCCTTTAACAAAAACTCAAGATCTCCAAAAGTTAACATTGCACAGGCCTTTAGATTAGATTGACCACAAAATATATGTTAATCTCAAAAAAATTATAGGAGTAGTTTGTCGCAGCGTAAAACATGTCACTTCCTGTTGCCAATAGGTGGCGCTATGACTATAACTGAATGTGGGCATGTAGATCTGTTAAGGGCAGAAGTTTTATCTAACATGTGAAGTTTGGGGCAGATTGGACATTGTATGTCTGAGTTACAGCAACTTCCTTTTTCATGGCGAAACATCGAAATTTGTCAGGCCGCCATGGACACGCCCTTTAACGAAATCTAAAGATCTTCGCAATTTAACATCGCAAAGGGCTTAAGATTACACTGACCAGGTTTGGTGTTGATCTGAATAAATCTTTAGGAGGAGTTCATTAAAGTACAACCCCTGAAAATGGCCAAAACAACGCCAATTTTGCAGAGAAAATTCTAAATAATCGACTTCCTGTTGGGATTCGGATTTCGTACCAAGAGACTTTTTTGTAGGTATTGGTGTGTTACATGTGTATACCGATTTTTGTACATGTACATGAAACATAGCTCGAGGCGCACTCTGTTGAAAGTTTATAGGTGGCGCTATCGAGCCATTTTGCCACAACTGATGGAATTTTGGCCTTCAGATGTGTTCAGGCCAGGACTCTTATCACACATGTGCAGTTTGGGGAAGATCGGACATTTTATGCCTGAGTTATAACATCTTTTATTCCCATGGCGAGACATCGAACTTCGTGATGGCGCCATGGACACGCCTTTTAACGAAAACTCAAGATCTTCACAACTAAACATCACACAGGCCTTTAGATTAGACTGACCACAAAAAATACATTGATGTCATAAAATTTCTAGGAGTAGTTCATCGCAGTGTAAAAATATGTCACTTCCTGTTGCTAGTAGGTGGCGCTATGACTATAACTGAATATGGGCATGTCAATCTGTTCAGGTCAGGAGTCTCATCAAACATGTGAAGTTTGGGGCAGATTGGTCATTGTATGTCTGAGTTATAGCAACTTCATTTTTCATAGCGAATCATCGAAATTCGCCAGGCCGCCACGGACACGCCCATTAACGAAAACTCAAAAGCTTCGCAATTTAACATCGCAAAGGCCTTCAGATTAGGCATACCAAATTTGGTGTTGATCTAAATGAATCTCTAGGAGGAGTTCGTTAAAATACAACGCATGGAAATGACAAAAATGACACAAAATTTGCTCATAATATTAGTAATAACCGACTTCCTGTTGGGTTTCGGATTTTGCTCCAAGAGACTTTTTTGTAGGTATTGGAGAGTAACATGTGTATACCGATTTTCATACATGTAAATGAAACATAGCTCGAGGCGCACACCGTTGAACGTGTATAGGTGGCGCTGTTGAGCCATTTTGCCACACCCACTTCTGAAACCCATATCAGACGTAAATTTATGGCAGTTCTGAGGTGTGTGCAAAGTTTCATGACTTTTCGAGCATGTTTAGGCCCTCAAAAATGCGATTCATTTTGGAGAATAATAATAATAATAATAATTAAAGCTGCAAGCAGCGATGAACGGGCCCTCGCACACGGGCTCACCGGCAGCGAGTGGCTTTAGTAAATAGGTGAACGGTGAGAAACATGCATTTAAACTCATAAATATAAGTGGAATATATCAAAGTTTACTCCATATTTGTGCCAATCTTTGTGTTGCCAGCAGGTGGTGCTCTCATTATAATGGACTATTGGCCTTCAGATGTGTTCAGGGCAGGACTCTTATCGAACATGTGAAGTTTGGGGAAGATCGAACAAATTATGCCTGAGTTACAACAACTTCTCTTGCTGTGGCGAGACATCAAAACTTGTCATGACGCTATGGACATGCCCTTTAACAAAAACTCAAGATATCCACAAGTTAACATTGCACAGGCCTTTAGATTAGACTGACTACAAAAAATACATTAATCTCAAAAAAATTCTAGGAGTAGTTTGTCACAGCATACAACATGTCACTTCCTGTTGCCAGCAGGTGGCGCTATGACTATAACTGAATATGGGCATGTAGATCTGTTAAGGGCAGAAGTCTTATCTAACATGTGAAGTTTGGGGCAGATTGGACATTGTAAGTCTGAGTAACAGCAACTTCCTTTTTCATGGCGAAACATCGAATTTTGTCAGGCCGCCATGGACACGCCCTTTAACGAAACATCAAAATCTTCGCAATTTAACATCGCAAACGCCTTTAGATTTAACTGACCAAGTTTGGTGTTGATCTGAATATATCTCTAGGAGTAGTTTGTTAAAGTACAACCCCTGAAAATGGCAAAAACAATGCCAATTTTGCAGAGAAAATTCTAAATAACCGACTTCCTGATGGGATTCGGATTTCGTAACATCGGACTTTTTTGTAGGTATTGGTGTGTTACATGTGTGTACCGATTTTTGTACATGTACGTGAAAAATAGCTCGAGGCGCACTCCATTGAATGTGCATATGCACTCCGTTGAAAGTTTATAGGTGGCGCTATCGAGCCATTTTGCCACACCCAATGGAATATTGGCCTTCAGATCTGTTCAGGCCATGACCCTTATCACACATGTGAAGTTTGGGCAAGATCGGACACTTTATGCCTGAGTTATAACATCTTTTATTCCCATGACGAGACATCGAACTTTGTCACGGCGCCATGGACACGCCCTTTAACGAAAACTCAAGATCTTCACAGTTTAACATTGCACAGGCTTTTAGATTAGACTGACCACAAAAAAGACATTGATGTCATAAAATTTCTAGGAGTAGTTCTTCGGAGCATAAAATATGACACTTCCTGTTGCCAATAGGTGGCGCTATGACTATAACTGAATATGGGCATGTCAATCTGTTCAGTTCCAGAGTCTTATCAACCATGTGAAGTTTGGGGCAGATTGGACATTGTATGTCTGAGTTATAGCAACTTCATTTTTCATGGCGAATCATCGAAATTCGCCAGGCCGCCACTGACACGCCCTTCGACGAAAACTCAAAATCTTCGCAATTTAACATCGCAAAGGCCTTTAGATTAGGCATACCAAATTTGGTGTTGATCTGAATAAGTCTCTAGGAGGAGTTCGTTAAAATACAACTCATGGAAATGGCAAAAATGACACAAAATTTGCTCATATTATTAAAAATAACCGACTTCCTGTTGGGATTCGGATTTCGTACCAGGAGACTTTTTTGTAGCTATTGGTGTGTTACATATGTGTACCGATTTTCATACATGTACGTGAAACATAGCTCGAGGCGCACACCGTTGAAAGTGTATAGGTGGCGCTGTCGAGCCATTTTGCCACACCCACTTCTGAAACCCATATCAGATGTAAATTTTCGCCAGTTCTGAGGTGTGTGCAAAGTTTCATGACTTTTTGAGTATGTTTAGGCCCTCAAAAATGCGATTCATTTTGGAGAAGAAGAATAATAATAATAAATATAGCTGCAAGCAGCGATGGCGGGCTCAAGCCACCAATGCCATCACCACCCCGGTGGCATCAGGTAAACTGTGCCCAGCGGGCACATGCATTCACACTATCCCTTTGGCAGTGAGGTTTTAAAGGATAGAGGGGAGCGTAGAGGGGAGCGTGCATTTGCAGTGGCTGGGCCACGACTCTGGAATACCCTGCCTTTAGAGATCAGACTGGCCCCTTCCTTGTCTATTTTTAAATCTTTGCTAAAAACTTTTTTATTTTCCTTAGTGTACTGACTACTGTGTTATGCTACATTTTGAAATGGGTGGTTTTAAATTTTTTGTCTGGTCTATTTTTATGTATGTGTAATATTCTTGCTCTTATGTTAAAGCACTTTGGTCAGCCAGGAGGCTGTTGTAAATGCGCTATACAAATAAATTGAACTTGAACTTGAACTTGAACTTGATATGGCAGTTAAAGGGTTAATCCGAATCATCTAGACTTTAAAATCACATTCACAGAACAATATATATATATATATATATATATATAACTTTAGTAACACTTTACAATAAGATTTCATTTATAAACATTATGTTAACATGAACAATATTTATATAGCATTCATTCATGTCAGTTAATATTCCAAACTTAAACATTAAAACATTGTTTTATTGTGATTTTTTTCCAAGCACATTTTACCAATTCCAAACCATATCAATCTTAATAACTACCATTATTTTTTATTTAATCATTTATGAGTGCTATACAATAGTCCAGGAAAGCTGGAAGAGAAAAACAGGTCAAGAAGAACTGACAAAAGAATTGCAAAAGAATTAGGAATTAATGTGAAGATTAATTTTTAGTCAATTCTGCAAGACAGACTTTCAGGAAAGGAGGTGGAATAAAAATGAGCTCCTAAATCTTAATCCCGGATTCTGGAAGATATATTCCTCAAACCATCAAACAAGAGGAGGTGGTGCTGGTCCTTCACGAGTCAGTCTAATCTGTTCATTAAGCCTATATATAAAGTCTTAATATATAGTATTTCACAATACTTCATGGTATTCTAATTAAATATTTTTTGGAATCTTAGATCTCTCAGAACCTGACACATTGTAATTCTGAGACTCCAGGAAAGTGGCAGTTCTGTAAAATGTTGGCGCTGGAGACTAAATGCTCACTGATAGTTTCACACCTAATTCACTTAAAACACACACAAACACACACACACAGTGACAGAGGGACAGAGTGACATCAGATGTATGTTTTTTAATTTTCTGTCATCCATATAATGTTGTATAGTCATGAAACTATGCATATTTCCTCAGAATGACTTGTCTTCTATGTGTACATTTTTTTGAAGTGTTTAGAAGCTGCACTTTGTTTTACTGGTTCCTTTTTTACTATTATTTCAAAAAATCACCACGACAAAACCATTCAAGCTATCCAAAATTCATTCACACCTGTTCTGTAAGATTAATTCTTTAAACAGTGGTAAAAGAGGATGTGGTGCTGAACCTTCAAGAGTCACTTAAAACGTATCTGTCCATAAAGCCTATTAAGAATTATTCTTAATATACAGTTCACAATACTTCAGCTTGTTATTCTAATTAAGTGAGGGTCATTTTATCAGTAAAATTCCTAAAATACATATTATTTTATTTGAAAGATTTCTATAAATTATTTAAATCATACTCGTTTCTCCAATAATTATTTAAAAGTAATCCTATAGCTCCCTCTGGTGGCCATTATAGATACTAAGAATTGCAAGCTTGATTTATAAGTTATGATAATTTTAATTTTATGCTGGCTCTTGAAAATGATAAAGCTATGAAACTTACTGTGCTTCCTTCAAATGAGGACTTCTACTTATATAAAAAATTATGAAGAGTTAGAATGAAAAATTTTAAAGATATAGTAAAATAACTATTGTATTTTTTATGTTACTTTAATAAATCTCTATGGCAACACCATTTAAGCTATCCTAAACCCATTCACAATTTAACATCTCAGTATATTGGCATCATGTTGAAAAAGGAGTATGGAGTAGTATGAGGAGGAGTATGAATTCATTTACAGGCTGATTTTATCATAAATCCACAATAAAATGTCTGAGTTCTGTATCAATCTGTGTTGTTGTTTGTTTATTTTTATTTTTTTTTATTTTTCATAGGAAGATAACTGAAAAGATTACTCTCCTTTTTAATAAATGTGCTTATAAACCAAGAACAAGCTATTTATAGCTGTATTTATAAACTGCTTACTACTGACTATTAATATTGGGACAAGGCTTTATAAAGCATAAACTGACTATTTACTAATGAGTGCAGTTATTATAAAGTGTTACCAATGCATTTACTAATGTTAACAAATTAGACATTATTTTACAGTGTTATTAAATCCTTTAATGACTTATAAGCATTTGTGAAAGTTCTGCTTGCATTACAGCTTAGTATTGATCTGTGAGCTGAACAGATTTACTGTTACATCCATGAGATTATGTAAATTAAAATAAATATAATGTCACAGGATGTCATAGGTCAGTATCAAATGAGTTTGAAATTATTATTTGCAGCACAAATAAGGTTTTTTTAGGATTTTTAAAAATCCCTAAAACTGTCAGAAAAAGGTTAAGGCCTAAGCTATTTCTATGTGAGTGGCTAATTTTATTTTTGTTTTTATAATTGTAATACACAAACTATGAAATTATACAAAATGTATAAAAAGATAAATAAATAAATACGCACACATTAAAAAAGCAGCCAAGTCGAATGAGTTTCCTTTTTTATATAGATTAAAATTGAAGACAGAAGCAAGTGGTAAATATGGTCACTTTAATATTCAAATCCAGTAGATCCAGTTTATGTTCACGTGGCTGTTTTCGTTTATAGTCGCCAAGCTTTTATGTGTTTTGAAATAATCTTGTCCGTGATGTGTTCGTTCGTACGACGAAAGCCAGAATCCTGCAGCTCAAGAGATATGTTATTCTGCCAGTCGCGCTTTCAAATAGTCTTGCACACTTAAACTGGTCACAAACACCTGCATTTAGCTCTTGTTGTGTTACAATGGGTTTATTGTGTGCATTTGTGGTAATATTTTATTTTAAAAAGCTCTTAAACAAGAATAAATTCGTTTGTTTTGAGCTGGACAATGTACGCGCTGATCGGAGGCGGTGATTTCAGATAGGCAGCCGCAAATATTTCATTTTCACACAAACAGTTCAAAAACATCTGAATTTAGCTCTTGGTGTGTTCTAATTGGTTGATTGTGTGATATCGCTGTAATAATTTATTTTTAAAAGCTTTAAAACAGGAAAAATGCGATTCATTTTGGAGAAGAAGAATAATAATAATAAATATAGCTGCAAGCAGCGATGGCGGGCTCAAGCCACCAATGCCATCACCACCCCGGTGGCATCAGGTAAACTGTGCCCAGCGGGCACATGCATTCACACTATCCCTTTGGCAGTGAGGTTTTAAAGGATAGAGGGGAGCGTAGAGGGGAGCGTGCATTTGCAGTGGCTGGGCCACGACTCTGGAATACCCTGCCTTTAGAGATCAGACTGGCCCCTTCCTTGTCTATTTTTAAATCTTTGCTAAAAACTTTTTTATTTTCCTTAGTGTACTGACTACTGTGTTATGCTACATTTTGAAATGGATGGTTTTAAATTTTTTGTCTGGTCTATTTTTATGTATGTGTAATATTCTTGCTCTTATGTTAAAGCACTTTGGTCAGCCAGGAGGCTGTTGTAAATGCGCTATACAAATAAATTGAACTTGAACTTGAACTTGAACTTGATATGGCAGTTAAAGGGTTAATCCGAATCATCTAGACTTTAAAATCACATTCACAGAACAATGTATATATATATATATATATATATATATATATATATATATATATATATATATATATATATATATATATATATAACTTTAGTAACACTTTACAATAAGATTTCATTTATAAACATTATGTTAACATGAACAATATTTATATAGCATTCATTCATGTCAGTTAATATTCCAAACTTAAACATTAAAACATTGTTTTATTGTGATTTTTTTCCAAGCACATTTTACCAATTCCAAACCATATCAATCTTAATAACTACCATTATTTTTTATTTAATCATTTATGAGTGCTATACAATAGTCCAGGAAAGCTGGAAGAGAAAAACAGGTCAAGAAGAACTGACAAAAGAATTGCAAAAGAATTAGGAATTAATGTGAAGATTAATTTTTAGTCAATTCTGCAAGACAGACTTTCAGGAAAGGAGGTGGAATAAAAATGAGCTCCTAAATCTTAATCCCGGATTCTGGAAGATATATTCCTCAAACCATCAAACAAGAGGAGGTGGTGCTGGTCCTTCACGAGTCAGTCTAATCTGTTCATTAAGCCTATATATAAAGTCTTAATATATAGTATTTCACAATACTTCATGGTATTCTAATTAAATATTTTTTTGGAATCTTAGATCTCTCAGAACCTGACACATTGTAATTCTGAGACTCCAGGAAAGTGGCAGTTCTGTAAAATGTTGGCGCTGGAGACTAAATGCTCACTGATAGTTTCACACCTAATTCACTTAAAACACACACAAACACACACACACAGTGACAGAGGGACAGAGTGACATCAGATGTATGTTTTTTAATTTTCTGTCATCCATATAATGTTGTATAGTCATGAAACTATGCATATTTCCTCAGAATGACTTGTCTTCTATGTGTACATTTTTTTGAAGTGTTTAGAAGCTGCACTTTGTTTTACTGGTTCCTTTTTTACTATTATTTCAAAAAACATCACGGCAAAACCATTCAAGCTATCCAAAATTCATTCACACCTGTTCTGTAAGATTAATTCTTTAAACAGTGGTAAAAGAGGATGTGGTGCTGATCCTTCAAGAGTCACTCAAAACGTATCTGTCCATAAAGCCTATAAAGAATTATTCTTAATTTACAGTTCAAAATACTTCAGCTTGTTATTCTAATTAAGTGAGGGTCATTTTATCAGTAAAATATATACAATTCATTTTTTTTTTTAAAGATTTCTATAAATGATTTAAATCATACTCGTTTCTACAATAATTATTTAAAAGTAATCCTATAGCTCCCTCTGGTGGCCATTATAGGTACTAAGAATTGCAAGCTTGATTTATAAGTTATGATAGTTTAAATTTTATGCTGGCTCTTGAAAGTGATAAAGCTATGAAACTTACTGTGCTTCCTTCAAATGAGGACTTCTACTTATATAAAAAATTATGAAGATTTAGAATGAAAAATTGTAAAGATATAGTAAAATAACTATTGTATTTTTTTATGTTACTTTAATAAATCTCTATGGCAACACCATTTAAGCTATCCTAAACCCATTCACAATTTAACATCTCAGTATATTGGCATCATGTTGAAAAAGGAGTATGGAGTAGTATGAGTAGGAGTATGAATTCATTTGCAGGCTTTATCATAAATCCACAATAAAATTTCTGAGTTCTGTATCAATCTGTGTTGTTGTTTGTTTATTTTTATCTTTTATTTTTCATAGGAAGATAACTTACTCTCATTTTTAATAAATGTGCTTATAAACCAAGGACAAGCTATTTATAGCTGTATTTATAAACTGCTTACTACTGACTATTAATATTGGGACAAGGCTTTATAAAGCATGAACTGACTATTTAATAATGAGTGCAGTTATTATAAAGTGTTATCAATGAATTTGCTAATGTTAACAAATTAGACATTATTTTACAGTGTTATCAAATCCTTAAATGACTCATAAGCATTTGTGAAAGTTCTGCTTGTATTACAGCTTAGTATTGATCTGTGAGCTGAACAGATTTACTGTTACATCCATGAGATTATGTAAATTCAAATAAATATAATGTCACAGGATGTCATAGGTCAGTATCAAATGAGTTTGAAATTATTATTTGCAGCACAAATAAGGTTTTTTTAGGATTTTTAAAAATCCCTAAAACTGTCAGAAAAAGGTTAAGGCCTAAGCTATTTCTATGTGAGTGGCTAATTTTATTTTTGTTTTTATAATTGTAATACACAAACTATGAAATTATACAAAATGTATAAAAAGATAAATAAATAAATACGCACACATTAAAAAAGCAGCCAAGTCGAATGAGTTTCCTTTTTTATATAGATTAAAATTGAAGACAGAAGCAAGTGGTAAATATGGTCACTTTAATATTCAAATCCAGTAGATCCAGTTTATGTTCACGTGGCTGTTTTCGTTTATATTCGCCAAGCTATTATGTATTTTGAAATAATCTTGTCCGTGATGTGTTCGTTCTTACGACGAAAGGCAGAATCCTGCAGCTCGAGAGATATGTTATTCTGCCAGTCGCGCTTTCAAATAGTCTTGCACACTTAAACAGGTCACAAACACCTGCATTTAGCTCTTGTTGTGTTACAATGGGTTTATTGTGTGCATTTGTGGTAATATTTTATTTAAAAAAGCTCTTAAACAAGAATAAATTCGTTTGTTTTGAGCTGGACACTGTACGCGCTGATCGGAGGCGGTGATTTCAGATAGGCAGCCACAAATATTTCATTTTCACACAAACAGTTCAAAAACATCTGAATTTAGCTCTTGGTGTGTTCTAATTGGTTGATTGTGTGATATCGCTGTAATAATTTATTTTTAAAAGCTTTAAAACAGGAATAAATTCGTTTTTTCTGAGCTCTTTACTCCAGACGCTCGTGATCACAGCGGTGATTCATCTCTCTCACGTATCTCTGGCCAGAAATAATTTATCCATGAGCCCTGAACCGGTAATAATCAGATATGTTGGTTTAGCTTGTCAGTGTGAATTAAATCTAAGTATTTGTTTGTATTTTTAACCGATTTAAAAGTGAAAGTAAAAGTCCGGGAATTGAACCTGTAGGGGCGCTATTTCTCTCAGACAATGGAAGTCTGAAGCACATACACTCAAACAGAGGGACAGAGTGAGATGAGATGTCTGACAGTTTTTTAATTTTCTGTTATCCATACAGTGTTGTAAAGTCGTGAAACTATGCATATTTCCTCAGAATGACTTTTTCATCTGTATGAAAAAATTCTTTGACGTGTTTGGAAGCTGCAATTTAAAAATACAATAATGATTCCCTTTGTAAGGTCATTTAAAAAAATCACCACGGCAAAACCATTCAAGCTATCCAAAATCCATTCACAATTTAAGTTCCTATCAGAAATACTGATGTGTGTTCAGAGTTTTGTGAAATTCTAAGTATGTTATTTGCCTCAAAATCACCTGAGAAGTATTCCAGTTTGACATGTTGCCACGCCAACAATTTTTTAGATATCAATATCCCCCTTGCAGATTTATATCGGCTGTGTTTTAACATTATTCTGATGAAGTTTGAAGCAAATCGAGTAATAATAAGATGCTGAATTCAAATCATTTTGAAAATGACACACTTCCTTCTGCCAGTTGGTGGCGCTATAACTTTGACTCCTAATAGTCACATATATGCGATCGACATCATACAACGAATAATCTGATGAAGTTTGATTAAAATCAGGAAATGTATGTGGACGGTATTAGACACTTCCTGTTTCTCATTTCTCGCCATAATTTCAACGCCTCGCCACGAGCAAACCGTTCGAGATATCAAAAATCCCCTGGCAATTTTTCATCCCCAATGTCTTGAGATCACGTTGACCGAGTTTGGCGGCAATCGAGAAAAAATCCTATGACAAGTATTTCAAATTCCAGAGCATGCGCTTTTTACATAACTCTAAATAGCTGACTTCCTGTTGGGTGGAGCCTATGACATGCAATACGAAAGTTGTTCGGCACGATGAGATCTATATGTGTACTGAGTTTCATATGAATATGTGCAAGTATGTGTGAGCTATACATCAACATTTCTGACTGTGTTCCAGGGGGCGCCGTAGAGCCCCTGTGCCACGCCCGGGTCCCAGCCTCTGCAGGCTCCTAAAGGCCACAGATTCCAAAGTGTGCGCAAATTTTCAAGAGTTTTTGAGTATGTTAAGGACCCCAAAAGCCCCCACAACTTTGACGAAAAATTTGAATACTAAACCCTAAATAGCCAACTTCCTGTTGGGCGGAGCCTATGATATGCAATACAAAAGTTGTTTGGATTGATGAGATTTATATGTGTACCGAGTTTCATACGTCTACGAGCAAGAATGTATGATATATGGCCCTCCATATTCCAGGGGGCGCTGTAGAGCCCCTGTGCCACGCCCGTGTATCAGTCTCTGCCCGGCCCTAATGGCCGCAGGTTCCAATCTGTGTGCCAATTTTCAAGACTTTTTAAGCACGTTAAGGGCCCCAAAAGCCCCCGAGACGTTGAAAAAAAAAAAAAAATAAAAAAAATAATAATAATAATAATAATAATAATAATAATAATAAAAAATAATCCTAAGGAAAACAATAGGCCTCTCGCCCTTTGGGCTTGAGCCCTAATAATAATAATAATAAAAAATAATCCTAAGGAAAACAATAGGCCTCTCGCCCTTTGGGCTTGAGCCCTAATAATTAAAGCTGCAAGCAGCGATGAACGGGCCCTCGCACCCGGGCTCACCGGCAGCGAGTGTCTTTAGTTAATAGGTGAACGGTGAGAAATATGCGTTTAAACTCATAAATATAAGTAGAATATGTCAGTGTTTATTCCATATATGTGCCAATCTTCCTGTTGCCAGCAGGTGGCGCTATCATTATAATGGAATATTGGCCTTCAGATGTGTTCAGGGCAGGACTTTTATCGAACATGTGAGGTTTGGGGAGGATTGGACATTTTATGCCTGAGTTACAACAACATCCTATTTCATGGCGAAACAATGAAATTTGTCAGGCCGCCATGTACACGCCCTTTAACGAAACCTCAAGATCGTCGCAATTTAAGATCGCAAAAGGCTTTAGATTACACTGACCAAGTTTGGTGTTGATCTGAATAAATATCTAGGAGGAGTTCTTTAAAGTACAACCCCTGAAAATGGCCAAAACAACACTAATTTTGCAGAGAAAATTCGAAATAACTGACTTCCTGTTGGGATTCGGACTTCGTACCAAGAGACTTTTTCATAGATATCGGTGTGTTACATGTGTGTACCGATTTTTGTACATGTACGTGAAACATAGCTCAAGGCGCACTCCGTTTAAAGTGTATACGCACTCCGTTGAAAGTGTATAGGTGGCGCTATTGAGCCATTTTGCCACACTCGATGGAATATTGGCCTTCAGATCTGTTCAGGCCAGGACCCTTATCACACAAGTGAAGTTTGGGCAAGATCGGACATTTTATGCCTGAGTTATAACATCTTTTATTCCCATGGCGAGACATCGAACTTCATCACGGCGCCATGGACACACCTTTTAACAAAAGCTCAAGATCTTCACAACTAAACATCACACAGGTCTTTAGATTAGACTGACCACAAAAAAGACATTGATGTCATAAAATTTCTAGGAGTAGTTTGTCGCAGTGTAAAATATGTAACTTCCTGTTGCCAATAGGTGGCGCTATGACTATAACTGAATATTGGCATGTAGATCTGTTCAGGTCAAGAGTCTTATCCAACATGTGAAGTTTGGGGCAGATTGGACATTGTATGTCTGAGTTACAGCAACTTCCTTTTTCATGGCGAAACATCGAAATTTGTCAGGCCGCCATGGACCCGCCCTTTAACGAAACCTCAAGTCCTTCGCAATTTATTATCGCAAAGGGCTTTAGATTACACTGACCAAGTTTGGTGTTGATCTGAATAAATCTCTAGGAGGAGTTCGTTAAAGTACAACCCCTGAAAATGGCAAAAACAACAGCAATTTTGAAGGGAAAATTCAAAATAACCGACTTCCTGTTGGGATCCGGATTTTGTACCAACAGACTTTTTTGTAGGTATTGGAGTGTTACATGTGTGTACCAATTTTTGTACATGTACGTGAAACATAGCTCGAGGCGCACTCCGTTGAAAGTGTATAGGTGGCGCTATAGAGCCATTCTGCCACACCCGGTGGAATATTGGCCTGCAGATCTGTTCAGGTCAGGACTCTTATCACACATGTGAAGTTTGGGGAAGATCGTACATCTTATGCCTGAGTTATAACATCTTTTATTCGCATGGCGAGACATCGAATTTCGTCGCGGCGCCATGAACAAGCCTTTTAACGAAAACTCAAGATCTTCACAACTGAACATCGCACAGGCCTTTAGATTAGACTGACCACAAAAAAGACATTGATGTCATAAAATTTCTAGGAGTAGTTCGTCGCAGCGTAAAATATGTCACTTCCTGTTGCCAATAGGTGGCGCTATGACTATAACTGAATATGGGCATGTCAATCTGTTCAGGTTCGGAGTCTCATCAAACATGTGAAGTTTGGGGCAGATTGGTCATTGTATGTGTGAGTTATAGCAACTTCATTTTTCATGGCGAATCATCGAAATTCGCCAGGCCGCCACGGACACGCCCTTCAACGAAAAGTCAGGATCTTCGCAATTTAACATCGCAAAGGCCTTTAGATTAGGCATACCAAATTTGGTGTTGATTTGAAGAACTCTCTAGGAGGAGTTCGTTAAAATACAACACATGGAAATGACCAAAATTACATAATACTCATAATATTAAAAATAACCGACTTCCTGTTGGGTTTAGAATTTCGCTCCAAGAGTCTTTTTTGTAGGTATTGGTGTGTTACATATGTGTGCCAATTTTCGTGCATGTACGTGAAACATAGCTGGAAGGCTGTTGATTTTCTTGGTATAGGTGGCGCTGTCGAGCCATTTTGCCACACCCTCTTCTGAATCCTATATCAGATGAAAATTTTCACCAGGTTTGACGAGTGTGCAAAGTTTCATGACTTTTTGAGCATGTTAAAGCCCTCAAAAATGCGATTCATTCGGGAGAAGAAGAAGAAGAAGAAGAAGAAGAAGAATAATTAAAGCTGCAAGCAGCGATGATCGGGCCCTCGCACCCGGGCTCACCGCCAGCAAGCGGCTTTAGTAAAAAAAAGCGAACGGCGAGAAATATGCATTTAAAGTCGTAAATATAAGTGGAATATGTCAAAGTCATTTATATGTGTCAATCTTCTTTTTGCCAGCAGGTGGCGCTATCATTATAATGGAATATTTTCCTTCAGATGTGTTCAGGCCAAGACTCTTATCAAACATTTGAAGTTTGGGGAAGATCGAATATTTTATGCCTGAGTTACAACAACTTCTCTTCCTATGGCGAGACATCAATTTTGTCATGGCGCCATGGACACGACCCTTAACAAAAACTCAAGATAGACTGACCACGAAAAAGACATTAATGTCAAAAAATTTCTAGGAGTAGTTTGTCGCAGTGTAAAATATGACACTTCCTGTTGCCAATAGGGGGCACTATATATCTTTGTTGTTCTGTCCTTTCATCTGCTCACTGCATTTGTTAACTGTGTCTTACAAGTGGTTTTTAAAAGTAAAAATTACTTCAATTTCAGTCTCTTTCAATATAAGTGTTTATATAAATGTTAATTAAAGCTTAGTTAAAATATTTTAATACATTATTAATAATATTTTTTTTATTACATTTTTATTTTAAAATTAGTTTATGTACTGTGAAAAAACATAAATAATAATATTTTTAATGATAGGAATAACTAACATAAAAAAGATTAATAAATTATCTGAAAAATAGATTGTTCATTGTTAGTTCATGTTAGTTAATGCATTAACTTATGTAAACCAAAGAGAGCTTATTCGCACTTTTCATGATCTATAACCATTTTTAAAAATACTTTTATTGATCTATAAACATTTCTGAAATTATTATATAAAACTATATTACCAGTAAAATTCATTAGCTTTTAAAAAAACATATTGTTTTACTTTGAAAGATTTTTATAAATGATTTAAATGCTTTATAGACGTTTCTAAAACAATTATTTAAAAGTAATCCTATAGCTCCATCTGGTGGTGGCCATGATAGGTATTACACACTGCAAGTTTGGTGTTGCTATCTGAACCAGTCCGAATGAAGCGTTCCTAAATGGAGCAGGAGAACAGGACAGACTGTGCATATACCTATGCAAGGCCAGGTTCACAAGCTCTATCTGTAATGCATATTTTTTTCAGAGCCCATGTTAATGGATCAGAGCATTCACACTGCACATGGTAAAAGATGTGAACAGAAAAGGTTAGAAGTAGAAAGGTGTGAAAAGAATGAATATCTAGCGCATGAGCATAGAGAGAGTTGTGAGTGCACAGGACACAGTTTGAGCAGAGGAAACGAGTTTTAAGTGCGCGCACGCTCTCCGAGCAAAAGCAGCATGTATCAGAGGACGCGTTTTTTGTCAAAGTAAAGGAAATGTGCATGCAAGCGGAGAGATTCATGCTCGCACATTATTTCAATGTGTTTTTGCGTAACAATAACATGCTCTCGCTACTGCGTCTGCACCACATACACATACTGTATACACTCTTCAAACAGTGAACCTGTATAATCTATAACAAATCTATTTCAACACCTGAAGCATCGCTACAATGAGCTCAATGACCAATGCATGACAAGAAGACATGCCTAAAAATTCAGCACTCCTGAATATGAGTATTTCACTTCCAGCCTTCGAGGACAATTATATATATCATTCATAAATCATGAAATACCAGATCTATAGTATTTATTAAGATTGATGTGATTTGAAATTGGTAAAATGTACTTGGAAAAAAATGTCATCAGAATATCAACGTGCCTTATTATTATGTACTTTGTGAAAAAGCATTTTTAACAATTTTATTGATCTATAAGCATTTGTAAAATATGTTTGCCTGCATTACAGCTTAGTCTTTATCTGTGAGCTGAACTGTTTTACTGTTAAATCAGCAAGATTACAAATTGTACTAGGTTTTTTTCGTCCCTAAAAATGATAGAAAATGATAGAGAGATTTCTTAAGCTGTAATGATGAAAAAAATCAACAACACACAATTACATTTTTTTTTTTCTGGTGATTAAAGAGATGTTAACTCTCTCTCTCTCTCCCTATCTCTCTCTCTCTCTGTCAGGCAGGTCCTCAAGCACCCCCCCCCCTTTCCCTCACACAGAGACAATGCCAGAGAGTGAGATCAGATGTCTGACAGTTTTATAATTTTATTTTAATCTTACAGTGTTGTAAAGTTGTGAAACTATGCATATTTCCTCAGAATCGCATGTTCTCTAAATGAAAAATGGTTTTGAAATGTTTGGAAGCTGCAATTTAAAAATACCAGACAATTAATGTTTCCCTTTTTACTGTTATTTCAAAAAATCACCACAGCAAAACCGTTCAAGCTATCCAAAATCCATTCGCAATTTAAGTTCCTCAATGTTTTTTCAACATGTAGACAAAGTTTGGTGTGTATAGTGCACTTCCCCTGTGAGGAGTATGCATTAATTCACAGCCGAATTTGCCAAAAATACATATTCAAATCAAAATAGCTGACTTCCTGTTGGTCGTAGCTTATGACTGTGAATTAGAAAATTGTCCGTCTTGATAAGAACAATTTATGTACCAAGTTTGGTGTCTGTAGCTAAAACTAACCCCCCCACTTTTGACAAAAGGTGGCGCTATAGAGTGCCTCTATCACGTCCTTTTAAAAGCTTATGCCATTGTCTAGATATCATTAATACGGATATGTGTTCTGAGTTTAATGTAAATCTGAGCTTGTTGTCTGCCTCAAAATCACCATAACAGAATATTCAAGTTTGACACGTTGCCATGGCAACACTATATTAGATATCAGTATAGATTTACATCAGCTGTATTTTGTCATTATTCTGATGAAGTTTGAAGCAAATCGAGTAAAAATAAGACGCTGAATTAAAAGAATTTTGAAAATGACACACTTCCTGCTGCCAGTTGGTGGCGCTGTAACTTTGACACCTTATAGTTACATATATGCGAGTAACATATTACAATAAACAAACCGATGAAGTTTGATGAAACTCAGGAAATGTACGCAGATGTTATTAGGCACTTCCTGTTTCAAATTTTGTGCCCTAATTTCAACGCGTCACCACGGGCGAACCGTTCGAGATATCAAAAATCCCCTCGCAATTTTTCATCTTCAATGTCTTGAGATCATGTTCACCAAGTTTTGTGGCGAACGGGTGGAAAACCTCAGAGGAGTATTTCAAATTCCAGAGCATGCTTTTATTAAACAGCCTTGAATAGCTGACTTCCTGTTGGGCGGAGCCTATGACATAGAGTGTGAAAGTTGTTCGGCTCAGTGAGATCTATAAGTGTACTGAGTTTCATATAAATACATGTAAGTATGTGTGAGCTATGGTTCAGGATTTTCTAACGGTGTTCCAGGGGGCGCTGCAGAGCTCCTATGCCACGCCTGGGTTCCAGTCTCTGCGGCGACCTGATGGCCGCAGGTTCCAATGTGTGTGCCAATTTTCAAGAGTTTTTGAGTATGTTAAGGCCCCCAAAAACCCCCGGAAGGTTAAAAAAAAAAAATAATAATAAGAATAATCCTTAGGGGAACAATAGGGCCCTGCGCCCATTGGCTCGGGCCCTAATAAACGAAGCAATTCCAATAGGGTCCTCACACCATCGGTGCTCGGGCCCTAATTAAAGCTGCAAGCAGCGATGAACGGGCCCTCGCACCCGGGCTCACCGCCATCGTGTGGCTTTAGTAAAAAGGTGAACATTGAGAAATATGCATTTAATGTCCTAAATATAAGTGGAATATATCAAAGTATATCCCATATATGTGCCAATCTTACCGTTGCCAGCAGGTGGCGCTATCATTATAATGGAATATTGGCCTTCAGATGTGTTCAGGCCAGGACTCTTATCAAACATGTGAAGCTTGGGGAAGATTGATCATTTTATGCTTGAGTTACAACAACTTCTCTTGCTGTGGCAAGACATCAAATTTTGTCATGGCGCCATGGAAACACCCTTCAACAAAAACTCAAGATCTCCACAAGTTAACATTGCACAGGCCTTTAGATTAGACTGACCACAAAATATATGTTAATCTAAAAAAAATTATAGGAGTAGTTTGTCGCAGCGTAAAACATGTCACTTCCTGTTGCCAATAGGTGGCGCTATGACTATAACTGAATGTGGGCATGTAGATCTGTTAAGGGCAGAAGTTTTATCTAACATGTGAAGTTTGGGGCAGATTGGACATTGTATGTCTGAGTTACAGCAACTTCCTTTTTCATGGCGAAACATCGAAATTTGTCAGGCCGCCATGGACACGCCCTTTAACGAAATCTAACGACCTCCGCAATTTAACATCGCAAAGGGCTTAAGATTACACTGAACAGGTTTGGTGTTGATCTGAATAAATCTCTAGGAGGAGTTTGTTAAAGTACAACCCCTGAAAATGGCAAAAACAACGTCAATTTTGCAGAGAAAATTCTAAATAACCGACTTCCTGTTGGGATTTGGATTTCGTTCCAAGAGACTTTTTTGTAGGTATTGGTGTGTTACATGTGTGTACCAACTTTTGTACATGTACGTGAAACATAGCTCGAGGCGCACTCTGTTGAACGTGTATACGTGGCGCTATCGAGCCATTTTGCCAAACCTGATGGAATTTTGGCCTTCAGATGTGTTCAGGCCAGGACTCTTATCACACATGTGCAGTTTGGGGAAGATCGGACATTTTATGCCTGAGTTATAACATATTTTATTCCCATGGCGAGACATCGAATTTCGTGACGGCGCCATGGACACGCCTTTTAACGAAAACTCAAGATCTTCACAACTAACATTCACAGGCTTTAGATTAGACTGACCACGAAAAAAGACATTGATGTCATAAAAATTT
>NW_020527408.1:0-18267 GCF_003368295.1 Carassius auratus | reverse complement strand
AAATGCGGCTAAAAAAGAGTTTTAACTCAAACTGTTTTAAATCAAAGTCGAAAAATTATGAAATACCCATGAGAAATATCAAACACAAATGCAATACAGAAATGGATAAGTTAAGACTTGACCATTGTACAAAAATGCTGACTGGGTCATGAGGTCAGAAAAGAAGAAGAAAAAAACAGGTCAAGAAGAACTGACAAAAAGAATTGCAAAATAATTAGGAATTAATGTGAAGATTAATTTTTAGTCAATTCTGCAAGACAGACTTTCAGGAAAGGAGGTGGAATAAAAATGAGCTCCTAAATCTTAATCCCGGATTCTGGAAAATATATTCCTCAAACCATCGGACAAGAGGAGGTGGTGCTGGTCCTTCACGAGTCACTCTAATCTGTTCATAAAGCCTATATATAAAGTCTTAATATATAGTATTTCACAATACTTCATGGTATTCTTAATTTAAATCATTTTTGGAATCTTAGATCTCTCAGAACCTGACACATTGTAATTCTGAGACTCCAGGAAAGTGGCAGTTCTGTAAAATGTTGGCGCTGGAGACTAAATGCTCCTGATAGTTTCACACCTAATTCATTAACACACAGCACACACACACACACATTACCCACAGTGACAGAGGGACAGAGTGACATCAGATGTATGATAGTTTTTTAATTTTCTATCATCCATATAGTGTTGTATAGTCATGAAACTATGCATATTTCCTCAGAATGACTTGTCTTCTATGTGTACATTTTTTGAAGTGTTTAGAAGCTGCACTTTAAAAAAATAAAAGACATTTACTGGTTACTTTTTTACTGTTATTTCAAAAAATCACCACGACAAAACCATTCAAGCTATTCCAAAATTCATTCGCACCTGTTCTGTAAGATAAATTCTTTAAACAGTGGTAAAAGAGGATGTGGTGCTGATCCTTCAAGAGTCACTCAAAACGTATCTGTCCATAAAGCCTATAAAGAATTATTCTTAATATACAGTTCACAATACTTCAGCTTGTTATTCTAATTAAGTGAGGGTCATTTTATCAGTAAAATACATAAAATTCATATTATTTTTCTTTGAAAGATTTCTATAAATGATTTAAATCATACTTGTTTCTACAATAATTATTTAAAAGTAATCCTATAGCTCCATCTGGTGGCCATTATTGGTACTAAGAATTGCAAGCTTGATTTATATGTTATGATAGTTTTAATTTTATGCTGGCTCTTGAAAATGATAAAGCTATGAAACTTACTGTGCTTCCTTCAAATGATGACTTCTACGTATATAAAAAATTATGAAGAGTTGGAATTAAAAATTTTAAAGATATAGTAAAATAACTATTGTATTTTTTTATGTTACTTTAATAAATCGCTATGGCCACACCATTTAAGGTATCCTAAACCCATTCGCAATTTAACATCTTCAGTATATTGGCTTCATGTTAAAAAAGTTTGGTGTGAACTACTTGTGTCTTCTTGGAGGAGAATGAATTCATTTACAGGCTGAGTTTATCATAAATCCACAATAACATTTCTGAGTTCTGTATCAATCTGTGTTGTTGTTTGTTTATTTTTATTTTTTTATTTTTCATAGGAAGATAACTGACCCTTTACTCTCCTTTTTAATAAATGTGCTTATAAACCAAGAACAAGCTATTTATAGCTGTATTTATAAACTGCTTACTACTGACTATTAATATTGGGACAAGGCTTTATAAAGCATGAACTGACTATTTTACTAATGAGTGCAGTTATTATAAAGTGTTATTAATGCATTTGCTAATCTTAACAAATTAGACATTATTTTACAGTGTTATCAAATCCTTAAATGATTTGTAAGTGTTTTGTAATGATTTTATTGACCTACAAGCATTTGTGAAAGTTCTGCTTGCATTACAGCTTAGTCTTGATCTGTGAGCTGAACAGATTTACTGTTACATCCATGAGATTATGTAAATTCAAATAAATATCATGTCACAGGATGTCAGAGGTCAGTATCAAATGAGTTTGAAATTATTATTTGCAGCACAAATAAGGTTTTTTAGGATTTTTAAAAAAAACCTAAAACTGTCAGAAAAGGATAAGGCCTAAGATTTCTATGTGAGTGGCTAAATTTATTTGTTTTTATAACTATAATGCATAAACTATGAAATTATACAAAATGTATAAAAAAGTACAACAGTTATTGTTTTCCAATGTTTTTATTTATTTAATTTATTTTTTGGGATTTACATTAAAACAAATTAGCCTACTGCAATCATTCTAAACAGCTTGAATAAAACCTGTTAATATTTATTATAGACCACTGTAACTGTGTATAATCTAAGAAACAAGTTTATTATGAAAATAAAAGTGTGTACACCAGATAAATTGGACGATAAAGAAATTGCTAACAATAGTATAATAGAGCATGTTTTAGGTTTTTAGGCGTTTAGATGCAGAAATGGACAAATCAAATGTAAAATAAAATGTAATTGATTTAATTAAATATAGATTAATTCTTGTTAGAGCAAAATAATAAATAAATACGTACACACATTAAAAAAGCAGCCAAGATGAATGAGTTTCCTTTTTTATATGTAGATTAAAATTGAAGACAGAAGCAGCTGGTATATGCGGTCACTTAATATTCAAATCCAGTAGATCCACTTCAGATTTATTTCTCAACAGTTTATGTCACGTGGCTGTTTTCGTTTATATTCGCCAAGCTATTATGTATTTTGAAATAATCTTGTCCGTGATGTGTTCGTTCTTACGACGAAAGGCAGAATCCTGCAGCTCGAGAGATATGTTATTCTGCCAGTCGCGCTTTCAAATAGTCTTGCACACTTAAACGGGTCACAAACACCTGCATTTAGCTCTTGTTGTGTTATAATGGGTGTATTGTGTGCATTTATGGCAATATTTATTTGAAAAAGCTCTTAAACAAGAATAAATTCGTTAGTTTTGAACTTGTGACACTGTGCGCGCTGATCGGAGGCAGTGATTTCAGATAGGCAGCCGCAATATTTCATTTTCACACAAACAGTTCAAAAACATCTGAATTTAGCTCCTGGTGTGTTCTAATTGGTGAATTGTGTAATATCGCTTTAATATTTTAATTTTAAAAGCTATAAAACAAGAATAAACTCGTTTTTTCTGAGCTCATCATTCCACACGCTCCTGCTCAGAGCGTGATTCATCTCTCGTGTTTCTCACGTATCACTGACCACACATCAATTATTAATGAGCCCTGACCTGGTAATAATCATATATGTTGGTTTAGCTTGTCAGTGTGAATTAAATCTAAGTATTTATTTGTATTTTAACCGATTTAAAAATGAAACTAAAAGAGAGTCTCCTCCCTTTCAGTCGAATTTCCCTTTCAGGAATTGCACCTGTAGGGGCGCATTTTCTCTCAGACAATGTAAGTCTCAGCACATAATACTCAAACAGAGGGACAGAGTGAGATGAGATGTCTGACAGTTTTTTAATTTTCTGTTATCCATACAGTGTTGTAAAGTCGTGAAACTATCCATATTTACTCAGAATGACTTTTTTTCTGTATGAAAAAAGGTTTTGAAGTGTTTGGAATTTAAAAATGCAGGACAATTAATAATTCCATTTTTACTGTCATTTAAAAAAATCACCACGACAAAACCGTTCAAGCTATCCAAAATCCTTTGGCAATTTAAGTTGTTTAAAATGTTTTGGCATCATGTAGACAAAGTTTGGTGTGTATAGTGTTACTCTCCTCTGAGCAGTATGCATTAATTCACAGCTAAATGTAAAAAAAAATCCACATTCAAATCAAAATAGCTGACTTCCTGTTGATCGTAGCTGATGACTGTGAATTAGAAAGTTGTCCGTCTTGATAAGAACAATTTTTGTACCGAGTTTGGTGTCTGTAGCTAAAACTAACCCCCCCACTTTTGACAAAAGGTGGCGCTATAGAGTGCCTCTTCCACGCCCTCTTATGAACTTTTGCCAGTGTCTAGTTATCATAAATACTGATATGTGTTCTGAGTTTGATGAAATTCTAAGCATGTTATATGCCTTAAAATCACCTGAGAAGTATTCAAGTTTGACATGTTGCCACGGCAACAATATTTTTAGATATCAATATCCCCCTAGCAGATTAATATAGGCTGTGTTTTAACATTATTCTGATGAAGTTTGAAGCAAATCGAGTAAAAATAAGATGCTGAATACAAAGCATTTTGAAAATGACACACTTCCTGCTGCCAGTTGGTGGCGCTATAACTTTGACTCCTAATAGTCACATATATGCGATCGACATCATACAAGAATAATCTGATGAAGTTTGATTAAAATCAGGAAATGTATGTGGATGGTATTAGACACTTCCTGTTTCTCATTTCTCGCCATAATTTCAACGCCTCGCCACGAGCAAACCGTTTGAGATATCAAAAATCCCCTGGCAATTTTTCATCCCCAGTGTCTTGAGATCATGTTGACCGAGTTTGGCGGCAATCGAGTAAAAAACCTATGACAAGTATTTCAAATTCCAGAGCATGCGCTTTTTACATAACTCTAAATAGCTGACTTCCTGTTGGGCGGAGCCTATGACATGCAATACGCAAGTTGTTCGGCACGATGAGATCTATATGTGTACTGAGTTTCATATTAATACGTGCAAGTATGTGTGAGCTATACATCAACATTTATGACTGTGTTCCAGGGGGCGCTGTAGAGCCCCTGTGCCACGCCCGTGTCCCAGCCTCTGCAGGCTCCTAAAGGCCACAGATTCCAAATTGTGCGCAAACTTTCAAGAGTTTTTGAGTATGTTAAGGACCCCAAAAGCCCCCACAACTTTGACGACAAATATGAATAATAAACCCCAAATAGCCAACTTCCTGTTGGGCGGAGCCTATGATATGCAATACGAAAGTTGTTTGTATTGATGAGTTCTATATGTGTACCGAGTTTCGTATGTCTACGTGCAAGTATGTATGATATATGGCCCTCCATATTCCAGGGGGCGCTGTAGAGCCCCTGTGCCACGCCCGTGTATCAGTCTCTGCCCGGCCCTAATGGCCGCAGGTTCCAATGTGTGTGCCAATTTTCAAGACTTTTTAAGCATGTTAAGGGCCCCAAAAGCCCTCGAAACCTTGAAGAAAAATAATAATAAATAATAAATATAGCTGCAAGCAGCGATGGCGGGCTCAAGCCACCAATGCCATCACCACCCCGGTGGCATCAGGTAAACTGTGCCCAGCGGGCACATGCATTCACAATATCCCTCTGGCAGTGAGGTTTTAAAGGATAGAGGGGAGCGTAGAGGGGAGCGTGCATTTGCAGTGGCTGGGCCACGACTCTGGAATACCCTGCCTTTAGAGATCAGACTGGCCCCTTCCTTGTCTATTTTTAAATCTTTGCTAAAAACTTTTTTATTTTCCTTAGTGTACTGACTACTGTGTTATGCTACATTTTGAAATGGGTGGTTTTAAATTTTTTGTCTGGTCTATTTTTATGTATGTGTAATATTCTTGCTCTTATGTTAAAGCACTTTGGTCAGCCAGGAGGCTGTTGTAAATGCGCTATACAAATAAATTGAACTTGAACTTGAACTTGAACTTGATATGGCAGTTAAAGGGTTAATCCGAATCATCTAGACTTTAAAATCACATTCACAGAACAATATATATATATATATATATATATATATAACTTTAGTAACACTTTACAATAAGATTTCATTTATAAACATTATGTTAACATGAACAATATTTATATAGCATTCATTCATGTCAGTTAATATTCCAAACTTAAACATTAAAACATTGTTTTATTGTGATTTTTTTCCAAGCACATTTTACCAATTCCAAACCATATCAATCTTAATAACTACCATTATTTTTTATTTAATCATTTATGAGTGCTATACAATAGTCCAGGAAAGCTGGAAGAGAAAAACAGGTCAAGAAGAACTGACAAAAGAATTGCAAAAGAATTAGGAATTAATGTGAAGATTAATTTTTAGTCAATTCTGCAAGACAGACTTTCAGGAAAGGAGGTGGAATAAAAATGAGCTCCTAAATCTTAATCCCAGATTCTGGAAGATATATTCCTCAAACCATCGGACAAGAGGAGGTGGTGCTGGTCCTTCACGAGTCAGTCTAATCTGTTCATTAAGCCTATATATAAAGTCTTAATATATAGTATTTCACAATACTTCATGGTATTCTAATTAAATAATTTTTTGGAATCTTAGATCTCTCAGAACCTGACACATTGTAATTCTGAGACTCCAGGAAAGTGGCAGTTCTGTAAAATGTTGGCGCTGGAGACTAAATGCTCACTGATAGTTTCACACCTAATTCACTTAAAACACACACAAACACACACACACAGTGACAGAGGGACAGAGTGACATCAGATGTATGTTTTTTAATTTTCTGTCATCCATATAATGTTGTATAGTCATGAAACTATGCATATTTCCTCAGAATGACTTGTCTTCTATGTGTACATTTTTTTGAAGTGTTTAGAAGCTGCACTTTTTTTTACTGGTTCCTTTTTTACTATTATTTCAAAAAATCACCACGACAAAACCATTCAAGCTATCCAAAATTCATTCACACCTGTTCTGTAAGATTAATTCTTTAAACAGTGGTAAAAGAGGATGTGGTGCTGAACCTTCAAGAGTCACTTAAAACGTATCTGTCCATAAAGCCTATTAAGAATTATTCTTAATATACAGTTCACAATACTTCAGCTTGTTATTCTAATTAAGTGAGGGTCATTTTATCAGTAAAATTCCTAAAATACATATTATTTTATTTGAAAGATTTCTATAAATTATTTAAATCATACTCGTTTCTCCAATAATTATTTAAAAGTAATCCTATAGCTCCCTCTGGTGGCCATTATAGGTACTAAGAATTGCAAGCTTGATTTATAAGTTATGATAGTTTTAATTTTATGCTGGCTCTTGAAAATGATAAAGCTATGAAACTTACTGTGCTTCCTTCAAATGAGGACTTCTACTTATATAAAAAATTATGAAGAGTTAGAATGAAAAATTTTAAAGATATAGTAAAATAACTATTGTATTTTTTATGTTACTTTAATAAATCTCTATGGCAACACCATTTAAGCTATCCTAAACCCATTCACAATTTAACATCTCAGTATATTGGCATCATGTTGAAAAAGGAGTATGGAGTAGTATGAGGAGGAGTATGAATTCATTTACAGGCTGATTTTATCATAAATCCACAATAAAATTTCTGAGTTCTGTATCAATCTGTGTTGTTGTTTGTTTATTTTTATCTTTTATTTTTCATAGGAAGATAACTGACCCTTTACTCTCCTTTTTAATAAATGTGCTTATAAACCAAGGACAAGCTATTTATAGCTGTATTTATAAACTGCTTACTACTGACTATTAATATTGGGACAAGGCTTTATAAAGCATGAACTGACTATTTACTAATGAGTGCAGTTATTATAAAGTGTTATCAATGCATTTGCTAATGTTAACAAATTAGACATTATTTTACAGTGTTATCAAATCCTTAAATGACTCATAAGCATTTGTGAAAGTTCTGCTTGCATTACAGCTTAGTATTGATCTGTGAGCTGAACAGATTTACTGTTACATCTATGAGATTATGTAAATTCAAATAAATATAATGTCACAGGATGTCATAGGTCAGTATCAAATGAGTTTGAAATTATTATTTGCAGCACAAATAAGTTTTTTTTAGGATTTTTAAAAATCCCTAAAACTGTCAGAAAAAGGTTAAGGCCTAAGCTATTTCTATGTGAGTGGCTAAATTTATTTTTGTTTTTATAATTGTAATACACAAACTATGAAATTATACAAAATGTATAAAAAGGTAAATAAATAAATACGCACACATTAAAAAAGCAGCCAAGTCGAATGAGTTTCCTTTTTTATATAGATTAAAATTGAAGACAGAAGCAAGTGGTAAATGTGGTCACTTTAATATTCAAATCCAGTAGATCCAGTTTATGTTCACGTGGCTGTTTTCGTTTATATTCGCCAAGCTATTATGTATTTTGAAATAATCTTGTCCGTGATGTGTTCGTTCGTACGACGAAAGGCAGAATCCTGCAGCTCGAGAGATATATGTTATTCTGCCAGTCGCGCTTTCAAATAGTCTTGCACACTTAAACAGGTCACAAACACCTGCATTTAGCTCTTGTAGTGTTACAATGGGTTTATTGTGTGCATTTGTGGTAATATTTTATTTAAAAAAGCTCTTAAACAAGAATAAATTCGTTTGTTTTGAGCTCGACACTGTACGCGCTGATCGGAGGCGGTGATTTCAGATAGGCAGCCACAAATATTTCATTTTCACACAAACAGTTCAAAAACATCTGAATTTAGCTCTTGGTGTGTTCTAATTGGTTGATTGTGTGATATCGCTGTAATAATTTATTTTTAAAAGCTTTAAAACAGGAATAAATTCGTTTTCTCTGAGCTCTTTACTCCAGACGCTCGTGATCACAGCGGTGATTCATCTCTCCTATTTCTCACGTATCTCTGGCCAGAAATAATTTATCCATGAGCCCTGAACCGGTAATAATCAGATATGTTGGTTTAGCTTGTCAGTGTGAATTAAATCTAAGTATTTGTTTGTATTTTTAACCGATTTAAAAGTGAAAGTAAAAGTCCGGGAATTGAACCTGTAGGGGCGCTATTTCTCTCAGACAATGGAAGTCTGAAGCACATATACTCAAACAGAGGGACAGAGTGAGATGAGATGTCTGACAGTTTTTTAATTTTCTGTTATCCATACAGTGTTGTAAAGTCGTGAAACTATGCATATTTCCTCAGAATGACTTTTTCATCTGTATGAAAAAATTCTTTGACGTGTTTGGAAGCTGCAATTTAAAAATACAATAATGATTCCCTTTGTAAGGTCATTTAAAAAAATCACCACGGCAAAACCATTCAAGCTATCCAAAATCCATTCACAATTTAAGTTCCTATCAGAAATACTGATGTGTGTTCAGAGTTTTGTGAAATTCTAAGTATGTTATTTGCCTCAAAATCACCTGAGAAGTATTCCAGTTTGACATGTTGCCACGCCAACAATTTTTTAGATATCAATATCCCCCTTGCAGATTTATATCGGCTGTGTTTTAACATTATTCTGATGAAGTTTGAAGCAAATCGAGTAATAATAAGATGCTGAATTCAAATCATTTTGAAAATGACACACTTCCTTCTGCCAGTTGGTGGCGCTATAACTTTGACTCCTAATAGTCACATATATGCGATCGACATCATACAACGAATAATCTGATGAAGTTTGATTAAAATCAGGAAATGTATGTGGACGGTATTAGACACTTCCTGTTTCTCATTTCTCGCCATAATTTCAACGCCTCGCCACGAGCAAACCGTTCGAGATATCAAAAATCCCCTGGCAATTTTTCATCCCCAGTGTCTTGAGATCATGTTGACCGAGTTTGGCGGCAATCGAGAAAAAAACCTATGACAAGTATTTCAAATTCCAGAGCATGCGCTTTTTACATAACTCTAAATAGCTGACTTCCTGTTGGGTGGAGCCTATGACATGCAATACGAAAGTTGTTCGGCACGATGAGATCTATATGTGTACTGAGTTTCATATGAATATGTGCAAGTATGTGTGAGCTATACATCAACATTTCTGACTGTGTTCCAGGGGGCGCCGTAGAGCCCCTGTGCCACGCCCGGGTCCCAGCCTCTGCAGGCTCCTAAAGGCCACAGATTCCAAAGTGTGCGCAAATTTTCAAGAGTTTTTGAGTATGTTAAGGACCCCAAAAGCCCCCACAACTTTGACGAAAAATTTGAATACTAAACCCTAAATAGCCAACTTCCTGTTGGGCGGAGCCTATGATATGCAATACAAAAGTTGTTTGGATTGATGAGATTTATATGTGTACCGAGTTTCATACGTCTACGAGCAAGAATGTATGATATATGGCCCTCCATATTCCAGGGGGCGCTGTAGAGCCCCTGTGCCACGCCCGTGTATCAGTCTCTGCCCGGCCCTAATGGCCGCAGGTTCCAATCTGTGTGCCAATTTTCAAGACTTTTTAAGCACGTTAAGGGCCCCAAAAGCCCCCGAGACGTTGGAAAAAAAATAATAATAATAATAATAAATATAGCTGCAAGCAGCGATGGCGGGCTCAAGCCACCAGTGCCATCGCCACCCCGGTGGCATCAGGTAAACTGTGCCCAGCGGGCACATGCATTCACAATATCCCTCTGGCAGTGAGGTTTTAAAGGATATGGCAGTTAAAGGGTTAATCCGAATCATCTAGACTTTAAAATCACATTCACAGAACAATATATATGTATAACTTTAGTAACACTTTACAATAAGATTCCATTCATAAACATTATGTTAACATGAACAATATTTATATAGCATTCATTCATGTCAGTTAATATTCCAAACTTAAACATTAAAACATTGTTTTATTGTGATTTTTTTCCAAGCACATTTTACCAATTCCTAACCATATAAATCTTAATAACTACCATTATTTTTTATTTAATCATTTATGAGTGCTATACAATAGTCCAGGAAAGCTGGAAGAGAAAAACTCCTTATATTCATGTGTGCAGAATTATTAGGCATGTTTTCTTTTACAGATGAAATGCGCTAAAATAGACTTTTAACTCAAACTGTAAGGTCGAAAATTATGAAATACCCATGAGAAATATCAAACACAAATGCAATACAGAAATGGATAAGTTAAGACTTGACCATTGTACAAAAAATACTGACTGGGTCATGAGGTCAGAAAAGAAGAAGAAAAAAGCAGGTCAAGAAGAACTGACAAAAAGAATTGCAAAATAATTAGTAATTAATGTGAAGATTAATTTTTAGTCAATTCTGCAAGACAGACTTTTCAGGAAAGGAGGTGGAATAAAAATGAGCTCCTAAATCTTAATCCTGGATTCTGGAAGATATATTCCTCAAACCATCGAACAAGAGGAGGTGGTGCTGGTCCTTCACGAGTCACTCTAATCTGTTCATAAAGCCTATATATAAAGACTTAATATATAGTATTTCACAATACTTCATGGTATTCTAATTAAATCATTTTTTGGAATCTTAAGTCTCTCAGAGCCTGACACCGAGTAATTCTGGAGACTCCAGGAAAGTGGCAGTTCTGTAAAATGTTGGCGCTGGAGACTAAATGCACCCTGATAGTTTCACACCTAATTCACTTAACACACACACACACACACATTACCCACAGTGACAGTGGGACTGAGTGACATCAGATGTATGATAGTTTTTTTTTAATTTTCTATCATCCATACAGTGTTGTATAGTCATGAAACTATGGTCATGAGACCAGTCATTCTGAGGAAATATGCCTCAGAATGACTGGTCTTCTATGTGTACATTTTTTTTTTTTAAAGTGTTTAGAAGCTGCACTTTAAAAAAATAAAAAGACATTTACTGGTTCCTTTTTTACTATTATTTCAAAAAATCATCACGGCAAAACCATTCAAGCTATCCAAAATTCATTCACACCTATTCTGTAAGATTAATTCTTTAAACAGTGGTAAAAGAGGATGTGGTGCTGAACCTTCAAGAGTCACTCAAAACGTTATCTGTCCATAAAGCCTATAAAGAATTATTCTTAATATACAGTTCAAAATACTTCAGCTTGTTATTCTAATTAAGTGAGGGTCATTTTATCAGTAAAATATATACAATTCATTTTTTTTTTGAAAGATTTCTATAAATGATTTAAATCATACTCGTTTCTACAATAATTATTTAAAAGTAATCCTATAGCTCCCTCTGGTGGCCATTATAGGTACTAAGAATTGCAAGCTTGATTTATAAGTTATGATAGTTTAAATTTTATGCTGGCTCTTGAAAGTGATAAAGCTATGAAACTTACTGTGCTTCCTTCAAATGAGGACTTCTACTTATATAAAAAATTATGAAGATTTAGAATGAAAAATTGTAAAGATATAGTAAAATAACTATTGTATTTTTTTATGTTACTTTAATAAATCTCTATGGCAACACCATTTAAGCTATCCTAAACCCATTCACAATTTAACATCTCAGTATATAGGCATAATGTTGAAAAAGGAGTATGGAGTAGTATGAGTAGGAGTATGAATTCATTTGCAGGCTTTATCATAAATCCACAATAAAATTTCTGAGTTCTGTATCAATCTGTGTTGTTGTTTGTTTATTTTTATCTTTTATTTTTCATAGGAAGATAACTTACTCTCATTTTTAATAAATGTGCTTATAAACCAAGGACAAGCTATTTATAGCTGTATTTATAAACTGCTTACTACTGACTATTGATATTGGGACAAGGCTTTATAAAGCATGAACTGACTATTTAATAATGAGTGCAGTTATTATAAAGTGTTATCAATGAATTTGCTAATGTTAACAAATTAGACATTATTTTACAGTGTTATCAAATCCTTAAATGACTCATAAGCATTTGTGAAAGTTCTGCTTGCATTACAGCTTAGTATTGATCTGTGAGCTGAACAGATTTACTGTTACATCCATGAGATTATGTAAATTAAAATAAATATAATGTCACAGGATGTCATAGGTCAGTATCAAATGAGTTTGAAATTATTATTTGCAGCACAAATAAGGTTTTTTTAGGATTTTTAAAAATCCCTAAAACTGTCAGAAAAAGGTTAAGGCCTAAGCTATTTCTATGTGAGTGGCTAATTTTATTTTTGTTTTTATAATTGTAATACACAAACTATGAAATTATACAAAATGTATAAAAAGATAAATAAATAAATACGCACACATTAAAAAAGCAGCCAAGTCGAATGAGTTTCCTTTTTTATATAGATTAAAATTGAAGACAGAAGCAAGTGGTAAATGTGGTCACTTTAATATTCAAATCCAGTAGATCCAGTTTATGTTCACGTGGCTGTTTTCGTTTATATTCGCCAAGCTATTATGTATTTTGAAATAATCTTGTCCGTTATGTGTTCGTTCGTACGACGAAAGGCAGAATCCTGCAGCTCGAGAGATATGTTATTCTGCCAGTCGCGCTTTCAAATAGTCTTGCACACTTAAACAGGTCACAAACACCTGCATTTAGCTCTTGTTGTGTTACAATGGGTTTATTGTGTGCATTTGTGGTAATATTTTATTTAAAAAAGCTCTTAAACAAGAATAAATTCGTTTGTTTTGAGCTGGACACTGTACGCGCTGATCGGAGGCGGTGATTTCAGATAGGCAGCCACAAATATTTCATTTTCACACAAACAGTTCAAAAACATCTTAATTTAGCTCTTGGTGTGTTCTAATTGGTTGATTGTGTGATATCGCTGTAATAATTTATTTTTAAAAGCTTTAAAACAGGAATAAATTCGTTTTCTCTGAGCTCTTTACTCCAGACGCTCGTGATCACAGCGGTGATTCATCTCTCCTATTTCTCACGTATCTCTGGCCAGAAATAATTTATCCATGAGCCCTGAACCGGTAATAATCAGATATGTTGGTTTAGCTTGTCAGTGTGAATTAAATCTAAGTATTTGTTTGTATTTTTAACCGATTTAAAAGTGAAAGTAAAAGTTCCGGGAATTGAACCTGTAGGGGCGCTATTTCTCTCAGACAATGGAAGTCTGAAGCACATATACTCAAACAGAGGGACAGAGTGAGATGAGATGTCTGACAGTTTTTTAATTTTCTGTTATCCATACAGTGTTGTAAAGTCGTGAAACTATGCATATTTCCTCAGAATGACTTTTTCATCTGTATGAAAAAATTCTTTGACGTGTTTGGAAGCTGCAATTTAAAAATACAATAATGATTCCCTTTGTAAGGTCATTTAAAAAAATCACCACGGCAAAACCATTCAAGCTATCCAAAATCCATTCACAATTTAAGTTCCTATCAGAAATACTGATGTGTGTTCAGAGTTTTGTGAAATTCTAAGTATGTTATTTGCCTCAAAATCACCTGAGAAGTATTCCAGTTTGACATGTTGCCACGGCCAACAATTTTTTAGATATCAATATCCCCCTTGCAGATTTATATCGGCTGTGTTTTAACATTATTCTGATGAAGTTTGAAGCAAATCGAGTAATAATAAGATGCTGAATTCAAATCATTTTGAAAATGACACACTTCCTTCTGCCAGTTGGTGGCGCTATAACTTTGACTCCTAATAGTCACATATATGCGATCGACATCATACAACGAATAATCTGATGAAGTTTGATTAAAATCAGGAAATGTATGTGGATGGTATTAGACACTTCCTGTTTCTCATTTCTCGCCATAATTTCAACGCCTCGCCACGAGCAAACCGTTCGAGATATCAAAAATCCCCTGGCAATTTTTCATCCCCAGTGTCTTGAGATCATGTTGACCGAGTTTGGCGGCAATCGAGAAAAAAACCTATGACAAGTATTTCAAATTCCAGAGCATGCGCTTTTTACATAACTCTAAATAGCTGACTTCCTGTTGGGTGGAGCCTATGACATGCAATACGAAAGTTGTTCGGCACGATGAGATCTATATGTGTACTGAGTTTCATATGAATATGTGCAAGTATGTGTGAGCTATACATCAACATTTCTGACTGTGTTCCAGGGGGCGCCGTAGAGCCCCTGTGCCACGCCCGGGTCCCAGCCTCTGCAGGCTCCTAAAGGCCACAGATTCCAAAGTGTGCGCAAATTTTCAAGAGTTTTTGAGTATGTTAAGGACCCCAAAAGCCCCCACAACTTTGACGAAAAATTTGAATACTAAACCCTAAATAGCCAACTTCCTGTTGGGCGGAGCCTATGATATGCAATACAAAAGTTGTTTGGATTGATGAGATTTATATGTGTACCGAGTTTCATACGTCTACGAGCAAGAATGTATGATATATGGCCCTCCATATTCCAGGGGGCGCTGTAGAGCCCCTGTGCCACGCCCGTGTATCAGTCTCTGCCCGGCCCTAATGGCCGCAGGTTCCAATCTGTGTGCCAATTTTCAAGACTTTTTAAGCATGTTAAGGGCCCCAAAAGCCCCCGAGACGTTGGAAAAAAAAAAAGAAAAAATAATAATAAATATAGCTGCAAGCAGCGATGGCGGGCTCAAGCCACCAATGCCATCACCACCCCGGTGGCATCAGGTAAACTGTGTCCAGCGGGCACATGCATTCACAATATCCCTCTGGCAGTGAGGTTTTAAAGGATATGGCGGTTAAAGGGTTAATCCGAATCATCTAGACTTTAAAATCACATTCACAGAACAATATATATATATATATATGTATATATATATATATAATATATAATATAATATATATATATATATATGTATATATATATATATATATATATATGTATGGATATATATATGTATATATGTAGTATATATATATGTATATATGTATATATATATATATATATATATAAATATATATATATATATTTAGTAACACTTTACAATAAGATTTCATTTATAAACATTATGTTAATATGAACAATATTTATATAGCATTCATTCATGTCAGTTAATATTCCAAACTTAAACATTAAAACATTATTTTATTGTGATTTTTTTTACAAGCACATTTTACCAATTCCAAACCCATATCAATCTTAATAACTACCATTATTTTTTATTTAATCATTTATGATTAAAAGAAAAACTCCTTATATTCATGTGTGCAGAATCATTAGGCATGTTTTTCTTTTACAGATGAAATGCGCTAAAAAGAGTTTTAACTCAAACTGTTTTAACTCAAAGTCGAAAATTATGAAATACCCATGAGAAATATCAAACACAAATGCAATACAGAAATGGATAAGTTAAGACTTGACCCATTGTACAAAAATGCTGACTGGGTCATGAGGTTAGAAAAGAAGAAGAAAAAAAAAAACAGGTCAAGAAGAACTGACAAAAATAATTGCAAAATAATTAGGAATTAATGTGAAGATTAATTTTTAGTCAATTCTGCAAGACAGACTTTCAGGAAAAGGAGGTGGAATAAAAATGAGCTCCTAAATCTTAATCCCGGATTCTGGAAGATATATTCCTCAAACCATCGGACAAGAGGAGGTGGTGCTGGTCCTTCACAAGTCACTCTAATCTGTTCATAAAGCCTATATATAAAGTCTTAATATATAGTATTTCACAATACTTCATGGTATTCTAATTAAATCATTTTTTGGAATCTTTGATTTCTCAGAACCTGACCACATTGTAATTCTGAGACTCCAGGAAAGTGGCAGTTCTGTGAAATGTTGGCACTGGAGGCTAAATGCTCCCTGATAGTTTCACACCTAATTCACTTAACACACACACAACACACACACACACATTACCCGCAGTGACAGAGGGACAGAGTGACATCAGATCTATGATAGTTTTTTTAATTTTCTATCATCCATATAGTGTTGTATAGTCATGAAACTATGCATATTTCCTCAGAATGACTTGTCTTCTATGTGTACATTTTTTTGAAGCGTTTAGAAGCTGCACTTAAAAAAATAAAAGACATTTACTGGTTACTTTTTTACTGTTATTTCAAAAAATCACCACGACAAAACCATTCAAGCTATCCAAAATTCATTCGCACCTGTACTGTAAGATACATTCTTTAAACAGTGGTAAAAGAGGATGTGGTGCTCATCCTTCAAGAGTCACTCAAAACTTATCTGTCCATAACCGAATTATTCTTAATATACAGTTCACAATACTTCAGCTTGTTATTCTAATAAAGTGAGGGTCATTTTATCAGTAAAATACATAAAATTCATATTATTTTTCTTTGAAAGATTTCTATAAATGATTTAAATCATACTTGTTTCTACAATAATTATTTAAAAGTGATCCTATAGCTCCATCTGGTGGCCATTATTGGTACTAAGAATTGCAAGCTTGATTTATATGTTATGATAGTTTTAATTTTATGCTGGCTCTTGAAAAATGATAAAGCTATGAAACTTACTGTGCTTCCTTCAAATGATGACTTCTACGTATATAAAAAATTTATGAAGAGTTGGAATTAAAAATTTTAAAGATATAGTAAAATAACTATTGTATTTTTTTATGTTACTTTAATAAATCTCTATGGCCACACCATTTAAGGTATCCTAAACCCATTCGCAATTTAACATCTTCAGTATATGGCTTCATGTTAAAAAAGTTTGGTGTGAACTACTTGTGTCTTCTTGGAGGAGAATGAATTCATTTACAGGCTGAGTTTATCATAAATCCACAATAACATTTCTGAGTTCTGTATCAATCTGTGTTGTTGTTTATTTAATTTTTTTTTTTTTTTCATAGGAAGATAACTGACCCTTTACTCTCCTTTTTTAATAAAAGAGCTATTTATAGCTGTATTTATAAACTGCTTACTACTGACTATTAATATGGGACAAGGCTTTATGAAGCATGAACTGACTATTTACTAATGAGTGCAGTTATTATAAAAGTGTTATCAATGCATTTGCTAATCTTAACAATTAGACATATTTTACAGTGTTATCAAATCCCTTAAATGATTTGTAAGTGTTTTGTAATGATTTTATTGACCTACAAGCATTTGTGAAAGTTCTGCTTGCATTACAGCTTAGTCTTGATCTGTGAGCTGAACAGATTTACTGTTACATCCATGAGATTATGTAAATTCAAATAAATATCATGTCACAGATGTCAGAGTCAGTATCAAATTAGTTTGAAATTATTATTTGCAGCACAATAAGGTTTAGGATTTTTAAAATCCCTAAAACTGTCAGAAAAGGATAAGGCCTAAGATTTCTATGTGAGTGGCTAAATTTGTTGTTTTTATAACTATAATGCATAAACTATGAAACTATACAAAATGTATAAAAAAGACAAGTTATTCTTTCCAATGTTTTTATTTAATTTACATTTTTTATTTTTTGGGGGATTTACATTTTAAAAATTAGCCTACGGCAATCATTCTACACAGCTTGAATAAAACCTGTCAATATTTATTATAGACCACTTATAACTGTGTATAATCTAACAAACGAGTTTATTATGAAAATAAAAGTGTACACCAGATAAATTGGACGATAAAGAAATTGCTAACAATAGTATAATAGAGCATGTTTTAGGTTTTTAGGCGTTTAGATGCAGAAAGGGGAAAATCAAATGTAAAATAAAATGTAATTGATTTAATTAAATATAGATTAAGTCTTGTTAGAGCAAAAATAATAAATAAATACGTACACACATTAAAAAAGCAGCCAAGATGAATGAGTTTAATTTTTTATTAGATAAAAGTGAAGACAGAAGCAGCTGGTATATGCGGTCAC
>NW_020527407.1:7500-18256 GCF_003368295.1 Carassius auratus | reverse complement strand
CAGGTTGGTATGGCCGTAAGCGAAGACTGCTGCAAAGAGAGGGCTATTTAAAGACCAGCCAATCTAATCGCCAGTACATTATATAAGTAGGAAAGAAAACCAAAAGCTTAAAGCACCTGGTATTCCTAGGCAGTCTCTCATCCAAGTACTAACCAGACCTAAACTGCTAAGATTCAAGATTCGGGCATTGACTTTTTTTTTTTTTGCAAAATTATTATATATAAGTGAAAAATTTCCAAAAAGTTTAAAGCACCTGGTATTCCCAGGCAGTCTCCTCATCCAATGTACTAACCAGGCCCAAACCTGCTAATATTCAGAGATCGGGCATTGACTCTTTTTTTGGCAAAATTATTATATAATTCGTGAAAATTTTCCAAAAAGCTTAAAGCACCTGGTATTCCCAGGCAGTCCCCATCCATGTACTAACCAGGCCAAACCTGCTAATATTCAGAGATCGGCATTGACTCTATTTTTTGGCAAAATTATTATATACTAAGTGAAAAATTTCCAAAAAAGCTTACAGCACTAGTATCCCAGGCGGTCTCCCATCCAAGTATTAACCAGGCCCAAACCTGCTTAGCTTCCGAGATAGATCAGATCGGGCATAGCCAGGTGGTATGGCCGTAAGCGAAGTCTGCTGCCAAAGAGAGGGCTATTTAAAGATAGCCAATCTTATCCCAGTACATTATATAAGTAGGAAAGAAAACCCAAAAGCTTAAGCACCTGGTATTCCAGGCAGTCTCCCATCCATGTACTAACCAGGCCCAAACCTGCTAATATTCAGAGATCGGCATTGACTCTATTTTTTTGCAAAATTATTATATACTAAGTGAAAAATGTCCATAAAGCTTACAGCACCTGGTATTCCCAGGCGGTCTCCCCATTCAAGTACTAACCAGGCCCAACCTGCTTAGCTTCCGAGATCAGACGAGATGGGGCATAGCCAGGTTGGTATGGCCGTAAGCGAAGTCTTGCCCTGCAAAGAGAGGGCTATTTAAAGAACAGCCAATCTTATCGCCAGTACATTATATAAGTAGGAAAGAAAACCCAAAAGCTTAAAGCACCTGGTATTCCTAGGCAGTCTCTCATAAAAGTACTAACCAGACCTAAACCTGCTAAGATTCAGAGATCGGGCATTGACTCTTTTTTTTTTATGAAAGATTATTATATAATTCGTGAAATTTTCCAAAAAGCTTACAGCACCTGGTATTCCCAGGCGGTCTCCCATCCATGTACTAACCAGGCCCAAACCTGCAAATATTCAGTGATCGGGCATTGACTCTATTTTTGGCAAATTATTATATACTAAGTGAAAAATGTCCAAAAAGCTTACAGCACCTGGTATTCCCAGGCGGTTTCCCATCCAAGTACTAACCAGGCCCAAACCTGCTTAGCTTCCGAGATCAGACGAGATCGGGCATAGCCAGGTTGGTATGGCCGTAAGCGAAGTCTGCTGCAAAGAGAGGGCTATTTAAAGACCAGCCAATCTTATCGCCAGTACATTATATAAGTAGGAAAGAAAACCCAAAAGCTTAAAGCACCTGGTATTCCTAGGCAGTCTCTCATCAAAGTACTAACCAGACCTAAACTGCTAAGATTCAGAGATCGGGCATTGACTCTTTTTTTTTTTTTTCTTTTTTTTTAATGAAAGATTATTATATAATTCGTGAAATTTTCCAAAAAGATTAAAGCACCTGGTATTCCCCAGGCAGTCTCCCATCCATGTCTAACCAGGCCCAACTGCAAATATTCAGTGATTCGGGCATTGACTCTATTTTTTTGGCAAAATTATTATATACTAAGTGAAAAATGTCCAAAAAGCTTACAGCACTGGTATTCCCAGGCGGTCTCCCATCCAAGTATTAACCAGGCCCAAACCTGCTTAGCTTCCGAGATCAGATCAGATCGGGCATAGCCAGGTTGGTATGGCCGTAAGCGAAGTCTGCTGCAAAGAGAGGGCTATTTAAAAGATCAGCCCAATCTTATCGCAGTACATTATATAAGTAGGAAAGAAACCCAAAAGCTTAAAGCACCTGGTATTCCCAGGCAGTCTCCCATCCATGTACTAACCAGGCCCAAACCTGCTAATCATTCAGAGATCGGGCATTGACGTCTATTTTTTGGCAAAAATTATTATATACTAAGTGAAAAATGTCCATAAAGCTTACAGCACCTGGTATTCCCAGGCGGTCTCCCATTCAAGTACTAACCAGGCCCAAACCTGCTTAGCTTCCGAGATCAGACGAGATCGGGCATAGCCAGGTTGGTATGGCCGTAAGCGAAGTCTGCTGCAAAGAGAGGGCTATTTAAAGAACAGCCAATCTTATCGCCAGTACATTATATAAGTAGGAAAGAAAACCCAAAAGCTTAAGCACCTGGTATTCCTAGGCAGTCTCTCATAAAAGTACTAACCAGACCTAAACCTGCTAAGATTCAGAGATCGGGCATTGACTCTTTTTTTTTTTTTATGAAAGATTATTATATAATTCGTGAAATTTTCCAAAAAGCTTACAGCACCTGGTATTCCCAGGCAGTCTCCCATCCATGTACTAACCAGGCCCAAACCTGCAAATATTCAGTGATCGGGCATTGACTCTATTTTTTGGCAAAATTATTATATACTAAGTGAAAAATGTCCAAAAAGCTTACAGCACCTGGTATTCCCAGGCGGTTTCCCATCCAAGTACTAACCAGGCCCAAACCTGCTTAGCTTCCGAGATCAGACGAGATCGGGCATAGCCAGGTTGGTATGGCCGTAAGCGAAGTCTGCTGCAAAGAGAGGGCTATTTAAAGACCAGCCAATCTTATCGCCAGTACATTATATAAGTAGGAAAGAAAACCCAAAAGCTTAAAGCACCTGGTATTCCTAGGCAGTCTCTCATCAAAGTACTAACCAGACCTAAACCTGCTAAGATTCAGAGATCGGGCATTGACTCTTTTTTTTTTTTTTCTTTTTTTTAATGAAAGATTATTATATAATTCGTGAAATTTTCCAAAAAGATTAAAGCACCTGGTATTCCCAGGCAGTCTCCCATCCATGTACTAACCAGGCCCAAACCTGCAAATATTCAGTGATCGGGCATTGACTCTATTTTTTGGCAAAATTATTATATACTAAGTGAAAAATGTCCAAAAAGCTTACAGCACCTGGTATTCCCAGGCAGTCTCCCATCCATGAACTAACCAGGCCCAAACCTGCAAATATTCAGAGATCGGGCATTGACTCTATTTTTTGGCAAAATTATTATTTACTAAGTGAAAAATGTCCAAAAAGCTTACAGCACCTGGTATTCCCAGGCGGTCTCCCATCCAAGTACTAAACAGGCCCAAACCTGCTTAGCTTCCGAGATCAGACGAGATCGGGCATAGCCAGGTTGGTATGGCCGTAAGCGTAGTCTGCTGCAAAGAGAGGGCTATTTAAAAACAGCCAATCTTATCGCCAGTACATTATATAAGTAGGAAAGAAAACCCAAAAGCTTAAAGCACCTGGTATTCCTAGGCAGTCTCTCATAAAAGTACTAACCAGACCTAAACCTGCTAAGATTCAGAGATCGGGCATTGACTCTATTTTTTGGCAAAATTATTATATACTAAGTGAAAATGTCCAAAAAGATTAAAGCACCTGGTATTCCCAGGCAGTCTCCCATCCATGTACTAACCAGGCCCAAACCTGCAAATATTCAGAGATCGGGCATTGACTCTATTTTTTGGCAAAATTATTATATACTAAGTGAAAAATGTCCAAAAAGCTTACAGCACCTGGTATTCCCAGGCAGTCTCCCATCCATGTACTAACCAGGCCCAAACCTGCTAATATTCAGAGATCGGCATTGACTCTATTTTTTGGCAAAATTATTATATACTAAGTGAAAAATTTCCAAAAAGCTTACAGCACCTGGTATTCCCAGGCGGTCTCCCATCCAAGTATTAACCAGGCCCAAACCTGCTTAGCTTCCGAGATCAGACGAGATCGGGCATAGCCAGGTTGGTATGGCCGTAAGCGTAGTCTGCTGCAAAGAGAGGGCTATTTAAAGAACAGCCAATCTTATCGCCAGTACATTATATAAGTAGGAAAGAAAACCCAAAAGCTTAAAGCACCTGGTATTCCTAGGCAGTCTCTCATAAAAGTACTAACCAGACCTAAACCTGCTAAGATTCAGAGATCGGGCATTGACTCTATTTTTTGGCAAAATTATTATATACTAAGTGAAATATGTCCAAAAAGATTAAAGCACCTGGTATTCCCAGGCAGTCTCCCATCCATGTACTAACCAGGCCCAAACCTGCAAATATTCAGAGATCGGCATTGACTCTATTTTTTGGCAAAATTAATATATACTAAGTGAAAAATTTCCAAAAAGCTTACAGCACCTGGTATTCCCAGGCGGTCTCCCATCCAAGTATTAACCAGGCCCAAACCTGCTTAGCTTCCGAGATCAGATCAGATCGGGCATAGCCTTTTTTTTTTTTTTTTTTTTTTTTTATTAAGAAATTTCAATCAATAAAATACAATAGATTAAGCACAATCAATAGAAAATACAGAGCATCGTCTTTACACATCTCTACATTACACCTCTTTCCTTTACATAGATAATTTAAAAAACTCTTCCACATTCTGGCAACTTCCACATTAAATCTTTTAAAACACAACAGACCTTTGGGGTAAAAACATCATAAAAAGATTCTAACATATTTACACCTTTAAAGTAAATATACAGTCTTTCGATATATAATTCTGTTTTTCTTTTAAACACACTCCAAACATCCAACACAATTTTTTCCTTTTTAGCCACAGTTCTTCTGTCCCATATTGCACTTTTCATTAGCATTACACACAGATTAATGAAACTTTTGTTTTTACACTTTTTTTCCCAACCAAACATGACAACTCTATTCCATTCCATTATATTTTCATCCCACTCCTCAGTCACATCTTTGATTAAACATTTACATTTCCTTAAAAAGTCCTCTAGGTCTCTACAATGTAAAAACATATGTAAAATCCCCTCTTCCTCTTCCTGGCACACTTTACACAGAGCATTTTCTTCCATTCCTATTTTATTTAAAATTACATCAGTAAAAACCACTTTATGCCTTATAAAATACTCCAAACATTCCAATTTGTTTTCCACACATTTCCCCGTCATGTTTCTCCATATACACTCTTTTTTTAAATCTTTGAATTTCTGCACCCAGTATCCATTTACAATCGGCTCTTTAAAAACATCATCTCTAAAAGCACAATAAATCATTTTCACAGTACATTCCTTAAAATCATACATTTTTTCCCCAAACTTCACATGAATACATTTCTCTTTTGGCTCTCCTTCCATATTTCTATTCTTTTTATCCACTCTTTAGGTATTGCATTTTTAATGATTTCATATTTATTTTTTATTTCTTGTTCACTGTAATCCTCTTTTGCCTCCTCCATTGCATCTACAATAAATTGTGTCGGTAAAAACCCTTCTTTAAATTCATACAAAACATCTCTCACTCTTGTTATCCCCACATCCATCCATTTCTTTAAAAACAATTCTTTGTCTTGTTTTAAAATGTTTTTGTTTAAAAAGAGAGGTTGATTTAAAATGTTTTCTCTCCCATGTGGATCATACTCAACTTTGTCTAAAAATTTTCCCCAGGCACTAAACATTTCTCTATAAAACTCTGGTAATCTTTCTGTCATCCAATTCTTAGCTTTCATCCATAAAATCCCATCCCCCATGTTAAAATCCCCACATTTGTTTAAAAAATATTCCATTGTCTTTTTCCATGCTGCTTTGTGACCATCATCTAGATATTTTTTTACTATTTTAACTCTTAAGCTATTTTTTCTCTGTTCAACATCAATTAATCCCATCCCTCCTTTCCCTACTTCTCCTATTAATGTACTGTATGCAATTCTTGACGGTTTACCATTCCATAAAAAATCTAAAAAACATTTTTTCAACCTTTTCTCCACCCACACTGGCATAGCAGTCACATATAAAACATACCACAACTTTGACACCATTAACACATTTAAAATTAAAACCTTCCCTTTTAAACTTAAAGTCCTCAATTTCCAAAAATGTAACCTTCTTTCAATTCCTCCTACTATTTCTTCCCACATTTTTTCTTTAACATTCCTTTCATCTTTTCCCATTAGAACACCTAAAATCCTTATTTCTTTTGTTTCTTTAAAATGAAAATAATCAGTTAAAACATTTACTCCTCCAAATCTCACATATGTTGTTTTTTCTTCATTTAACTTGCCTCCTGATCCCCTACAAAACATCTGTACTACTTCCATTACTTTATTAACACTCTCTATATCCTTAACTATTATTGTTGTATCATCTGCATATTGAAATATTTTTTCATTTCCCCCACTTCCTTCAATGTTTATCCCTCTTATGTCTTCATCTATTTTAACAACTAATCCCAATGGTTCTGCAACTAAAGAATATAAAAGCGCCGATAATGGACATCCTTGTCTTATTGACCTAGTAATTTTAAAACATTCTGTTAAAAAACCGTTACACTGTATTCTTGTTATTGCTCCCCTGTATAAAATTGTAATCCACTTGACAAAATTATCCCCAAACCCGTACCTTCTTAAAATTCCAAATAAATAATCATGCTCCACTCTATCAAAGGCCTTTTCAAAATCCAAACTAATAACATATCCTTTTTTGCTTTTTTCTTTCATATATCTTATTCTATCTATTATACTTAAAGTTGTATCCGCTATATCTTTCCCTTTTACTCCATACACTTGATTTGTTTTAATTATGGTTGGCATTACCTCTTTCAATCTATTGGCTAAAACTTTTGTTAAAATTTTCAAATCTGTATTCAGCATTGTAATTGGTCTATAATTTTTTAGGTCTACTTTATCTCCTTTTCTTTTATATATCAACTTTATTAATCCCATCCCCATTCTCTGATTCATTTCCTCTTTTTTAAAAATGTCTTCATATACTTCTTTTAAAATACTGGTTAAAAAATCTTTAAAAACTATATAAAATTCACTCCCCAAACCATCTATACCTGGACTTTTATTTTTGTTTAATTCACTTATTGCTCTTTTTATCTCTTCTTCTCTTATCTCTTCATCACAGTCTTTTTTGTCTACTTCTCCTACTGTTGTTTTTATTTGATTTAGTAACTCCAATTTCTCTTCTTCTTTCAACCCCTCAGTACTAAACAGATTTTCATAATAAGCTTTTACTTCTTTTAATATTTCCTCATTTGTTTCCACCACTACACCATTTTTCCCTCTTATTTCTTTAATCATTCCAGCTTTCCCTCTTATTTTTTCTAGATCAAAGAAAAACTTTGTACATTTTTCACCCTCCACCGTATATTTAGCTTTACTCCTTAGTCTTGCACCTTCATATTTTTTCTCTTCCATGTCTTTCAATAATCCCTCCAATTCTTTTATTTTTTGTATATCTTTCCCATTGTCATTTAATTCCTTTTCCAATTTTTCTCTTATTTCTCTCTCCTTCTTCCTCTTACACATCTGTATTAATTTGCAATATTTTATTGTGAATTTTTTTACTAAATATTTAACATTTTCCCACCATATCCTTTTATCTTCACTGTACATTTCATTCTCCTTTTCTTTTTCAATAATTTCTTTAATACTTAACACATACTCCTCATTCTTCAAAACCTCTACATTTAAAACCCATACACCCGGCCCTCTTTTCACTGAACTCCAGTCTACTTGTATAAAAAGTGGTTTATGGTCACTTAAGCTTGATTCTACATATTCCATGTTACCAATAAAACCTTCAATGTTCCTTGTACACAAAATAAAATCAATCCTTGTCTTACACATAAAATTCCCTACTAATTGCCTCCTTGAATATTCTTTCTTTTCTTCATTTCTTTCTCTCCATACATCAATCATATTATTTTCTTCCATTAATAATTTCAGTTCTTTTCTTCCTTTATCATTTTTAAAAACCATTCCCTCACCAATTTCTAATTTACTGAAAACTGTATTAAAATCACCCATCATAATAACTTCTTTATGCTTTTTTAAAAAATCTCTTAATACATTAAAATATTCCTTCTTTTCATTTTCTACAGTCGGCGCATGAATATTAACTACAATAACTTTTTTCTCCTCATACTCCATTTCAACCGCAATACATTTCCCATCTATGTCATTATATATTGTTTTACATGATACCCCACAGTTTTCTTTTATTAAGATCGCAACACCTCTTCCCAGCCTCCCATCACCATTGTTATAAAAAATCTCTCCACTCCACCTTTTTCTTATTTCAGTCATGTACTCTTCCCTCCAGTTAGTTTCTTGTAATAAAATCACATCCTCTCTTTTACACATTTCTTTCACCTTTTCAAATTTTCCTACATTTGAAAGCCCTCTAGCATTAAAAGTAACAATTCTTAAAAGCATAAAACATATAAAAACATGCATAAAACCCATAAACTCAGTCCATCTCCTCCAAACCTTTTAGCAGCTCATACTTATTTGCACACTCAATCCCATCTTCTTTAAGCATTCTTTTTCTTGCAGTATCAAGATTAGGTATTACCTTTACAGATCTTCTTCTTTTTGATGATTTCCCCTGCGTCTCCTCATTTTCTTTTCCTTGTTCACACTCTTTTGTAGCATCATTAATTTCTATCCCGTCCATCTCCTTTTGCACACTGTCCGTCACATCCATCGGTGTACATAAAATTCCCTCCTGTTGTGCATCACTCAGTACTTTATTCCTTTCATCAACCAGTTCCACATTATCCAAAGCATTTTGCAAGCTGTCTGTCAAATCCATCTGTGTCCAAATTCCCCCATCCTGTTGTGTTTGTATGATTGGTTCGGTACACTCTTTCTGTTGTTCTATATCCTTATTTAATTCCAGTCCTTTACCACATACCCTTTCTCCAACGTCTCGCTGCTCGTTGTCTCTTTCATGCACCTGCCCGCCCACCTGCTGCTGCTCCTCCTCCTCACCCTGCATCCAACACTCACACTTATTTAAAACCAAATTGCACTCCGGGCACGTCACAGCATTGCAGTTTCTCGCGAAGTGGCCTCTTTCCTCGCATTTATGGCACTTAAACTCCGGGCAGTCCTTCACCACATGATCTGGGCTCATGCACAGCCGACAAGTCTTCACCTGATGGCTGTGCATCACCCGAAAGTATTGTGGACCCTCTGCCGTTTCTATTTTTGTGCTGTACGGTAGGGAGGCCACCTCCTTCGGAAACCGCGCCTTTACATATCTTGTCCCATCCTCGATGCTGGTGCCCGGATAAACACGCCGCTTTATTTTTGAAATTGGGGAAACCCCCCAAACCTCCAGTTTATTTAAAATCTCTTCATCAGCAAGGTAGACGGGCAGATGCATGAAAGAGACAACATAATCTCTGTTTTGCAGTTTCTTTATCTCACAGTTCACTCCTTTAATTAACAATCCCTCAGTCAGTTCATCACACGTTTCTTCTTTTTCCATTGTCAGTTCATATTCCTTTCCTTGTCTTGGCCTCAGTGCTAAGATTTTACCATATCCACATTTGTCCGTCACCGCTTTAATAATATCCACAGCTCTCACTTCACTTACATTCTCCACATTCACAATCACAGTCGCCTCCTTTAAGTATTTCCTTTCACCAATTGTATATCTTGCATCTTGATTTTTACCATGTCCTGCTCGTTGTCGATACTCCAGTCCAGTGTCGTTTGCCATGCGTCTCTCCCCAGCCAGTCCAGTGTTGTTTGCCATGCGTCGCTCTCCAGCCAGTCCAGTGTTGTTTGCCATGCGTCTCTCTCCAGCCAGTCCGGTGTCGTTTGCCAAGCGTTTCTCTCCAGCCAGTCCAGTGTCGTTTGCCATGCGTGTCTCTCCAGCCAGTCCGGTGTCGTTTGCCATGCGTCTCTCTCCAGCCAGTCCAGTGTCGTTTGCCAATAATCCATCCATTGCACAAAAACACAAAAAAATAAAAAATTAACCACCCTCCAGCCAGCAAAATGCTGCTGTTAGGTGGTTTAAAACTGAAAAACACACAAAAAATAAACTAAAAGTCCAAAAAAACAACTCACAAAACAAACACTAACAGAAAAATCAAAATGGAGGAGAGCCTTCCTCTCCCAACTGCAGCCAACACTTCCTGTAGCTCTCTAGCGCCCTCAGGTTGGTATGGCCGTAAGCGAAGTCTGCTGCAAAGAGAGGGCTATTTAAAGATCAGCCAATCTTATCGCCAGTACATTATATAAGTAGGAAAGAAAACCCAAAAGCTTAAAGCACCTGGTATTCCCAGGCAGTCTCCCATCCATGTACTAACCAGGCCCAAACCTGCTAATATTCAGAGATCGGGCATTGACTCTATTTTTTGGCAAAATTATTATATACTAAGTGAAAAATGTCCAAAAAGCTTACAGCACCTGGTATTCCCAGGCGGTCTCCCATTCAAGTACTAACCAGGCCCAAACCTGCTTAGCTTCCGAGACCAGAAGAGATCGGGCATAGCCAGGTTGGTATGGCCGTAAGCGAAGTCCGCTGCAAAGAGAGGGCTATTTAAAGAACAGCCAATCTTATCGCCAGTACATTATATAAGTAGGAAAGAAAACCCAAAAGCTTAAAGCACCTGGTATTCCTAGGCAGTCTCTCATAAAAGTACTAACCTGACCTAAACCTGCTAAGATTCAGAGATCGGGCATTGACTCTTTTTTTTTTTTTTATGAAAGATTATTATATAATTCGTGAAATTTTCCAAAAAGCTTACAGCACCTGGTATT
>NW_020527407.1:0-2500 GCF_003368295.1 Carassius auratus | reverse complement strand
CTAAGTGAAAAATGTCCAAAAATCTTACAGCACCTGGTATTCCCAGGCGGTCTCCCATTCAAGTACTAACCAGGCCCAAACCTGCTTAGCTTCCGAGATCAGACGAGATCGGGCATAGCCAGGTTGGTTATGGCCGTAAGCGAAGTCTGCTGCAAAGAGAGGGCTATTTAAAGAACAGCCAATCTTATCGCCAGTACATTATATAAGTAGGAAAGAAAACCCAAAAGCTTAAAGCACCTGGTATTCCTAGGCAGTCTCTCATAAAAGTACTAACCAGACCTAAACCTGCTAAAGATTCAGAGATCGGGCATTGACTCTTTTTTTTTTTTTTTTATGAAAGATTATTATATAATTCGTGAAATTTTCCAAAAAGATTAAAGCACCTGGTATTCCCAGGCAGTCTCCCATCCATGTACTAACCAGGCCCAAACCTGCAAATATTCAGTGATCGGGCATTGACTCTATTTTTGGCAAAATTATTATATACTAAGTGAAAAATGTCCAAAAAGCTTACAGCACCTGGTATTCCGGCAGTCTCCCATCCAAGTACTAACCAGGCCCAAACCTGCTAAATTCAGAGATCGGGCATTGACTCTATTTTTTGGCAAAATTATTATATACTAAGTGAAAATGTCAAAAAGCTTACAGCACCTGGTATTCCCAGGCGGTCTCCCATCCAAGTACTAACCAGGCCCAAACCTGCTTAGCTTCCGAGATCAGACGAGATCGGGCATAGCCAGGTGTATGGCCGTAAGCGAAGACTGCTGCAAAGAGAGGGCTATTTAAAGACCGCCAATCTTATCGCCAGTACATTATATAAGTAGGAAAGAAACCCAAAAGCTTAAAGCACCTGGTATTCCTAGGCAGTCTCTCATCAAAGTACTAACCAGACCTAAACCTGCTAAGATTCAGAGATCGGGCATTGACTCTTTTTTTTTGGCAAAATTATTATATAATAAGTGAAAAATTTCCAAAAAATTAAAGCACCTGGTATTCCCAGGCAGTCTCCCATCCATGTACTAACCAGGCCCAAACCTGCTAATATTCAGAGATCGGGCATTGACTCTATTTTTTGGCAAAATTATTATATACTAAGTGAAAAATGTCAAAAAGCTTACAGCACCTGGTATTCCCAGGCAGTCTCCATCCAAGTACTAACCAGGCCCAAACCTGCTAAGATTCAGAGATCGGGCATTGACTCTTTTTTTTGCAAAATTATTATTTATAAGATTGGAAAAATTTTCCAAAAGCTTAAAGCACCTGGTATTCCCAGGCAGTCTCCCATCCATGTACTAACCAGGCCCAAACCTGCTAATATTCAGAGATCGGGCATTGACTCTATTTTTTGGCAAAATTATTATATACTAAGTGAAAAATTTCCAAAAAGCTTACAGCACCTGGTATTCCCAGGCGGTCTCCATCCAAGTACTAACCAGGCCCAAACCTGCTTAGCTTCCGAGATCAGACGAGATCGGGCATAGCCAGGTTGGTATGGCCGTAAGCGAAGACTGCTGCAAAGAGAGGGCTATTTAAAGACCAGCCAATCTTATCGCCAGTACATTATATAAGTAGGAAAGAAAACCCAAAAGCTTAAAGCACCTGGTATTCCTAGGCAGTCTCTCATCCAAGTACTAACCAGACCTAAACCTGCTAAGATTCAGAGATCGGGCATTGACTCTTTTTTTTGGCAAAATTATTATATAATTCGTGAAAATTTCCAAAAAGTTAAAGCACCTGGTATTCCCAGGCAGTCTCCCATCCATGTACTAACCAGGCCCAAACCTGCTAATATTCAGAGATCGGCATTGACTCTATTTTTGGCAAAATTATTATATACTAAGTGAAAAATTTCCAAAAAGCTTACAGCACCTGGTATTCCCAGGCGGTCTCCCATCCAAGTACTAACCAGGCCCAAACCTGCTTAGCTTCCGAGATCAGACGAGATCGGGCATAGCCAGGTTGGTATGGCCGTAAGCGAAGACTGCTGCAAAGAGAGGGCTATTTAAAGACCAGCCAATCTAATCGCCAGTACATTATATAAGTAGGAAAGAAAACCCAAAAGCTTAAAGCACCTGGTATTCCTAGGCAGTCTCTCATCCAAGTACTAACCAGACCTAAACCTGCTAAGATTCAGAGATCGGGCATTGACTCTTTTTTTTTTTTTTATGAAAGATTATTATATAATTCGTGAAATTTTCCAAAAATATTAAAGCACCTGGTATTCCCAGGCAGTCTCCCACCATGTACTAACCAGGCCCAAACCTGCAAATATTCAGTGCGGGCATTGACTCTATTTTTTTGGCAAAATTATTATTACTAAGTGAAAAATGTCCAAAAAGCTTACAGCACCTGGTATTCCAGGCAGTCTCCCATCCATGTACTAACCAGGCCCAAACCTGCAAATATTCAGAGATCGGGCATTGACTCTATTTTTTGGCAAAATTATTATATACTAAGTGAAAAATTTCCAAAAAGCTTACAGCACCTGGTATTCCCAGGC
>NW_020527406.1:0-27140 GCF_003368295.1 Carassius auratus | reverse complement strand
TTGTGTGAGTGCAGGCGCGGCGTCCCGTACACGATCTCTGTCTGGATCTGACCTGCGTCTCTCTGAGCGTCAGAACGATCCTCTCAACGCTCGCCTCATCTACGTGAGTAATCTGTCCTCCAAACCGCATCGCCGTGAAGACCAGCTCCTGACCTTCAGACAGTTCGGCCTATTTCAGAGCGTCACGAGCGCCGCAGAGCATGCTGGGAAACGCAGCAGACACGCCTTCATCAGTGCGTATGAGTCCACCAGAGTGCTGTTCATATGTAAAATGACCTGATGATGCGAGTGTTCTGTGATTCGTAGGTTCGAGTGCGCTGACAGCGCTCATGCCGCGGTGGCGTCGGCCTCCAGATCGGAAACAGGAAGCTGTCAGTGTGTCACGCTCTGACTCCGCCCCACATGACCTCATGGACACACCCCGTTACCACAGAAACCAGCGCAGACAGGGCAGAACAGGGGGAGGAGTGTGACGTGAGTGACAGCTGTCAGTCAAACAGAAACTCTGTCTGCTCTCCTGCATCTCTGATGTGTTGTGTGTCATGTGACCTCAGGAGCGACTGCTGGAGCGGCAGATGAAGAAACTGGATGCGAGAGTGGGGAAAGTGTTCAGAGCGCTGGAGGAAAACTGCCTGAGCGTCGTGATCCTGCCCGGACACAGGAGGTGCGTCTCTCTCTCTCTCACACACACACACACACGCACACACACTGACGCTCTCTCTGTGTGTGTTTACAGCGACGGTGTCGATCATCCCGGCCTCTGCTTCATTCACATCAAACAAACACCTGAGTGCCTGCTCTGACTCCGCCCAGCTGATCTGTGATTGGCTGACCTGACTCACACACATTTCTACCAATGTTTTTACCGCACAAGCTTTTTCTTACACGAGAGCAGTTTTTAATGTATTTAAACAGTGTTCAAAGTAAACTGGACTGAAGTGTGCAGTGTCCCTGAGCTGCTTTACTGTGTGTGTGTGTGTGTGTGTGTGTGTGACATCACGAGCTGTTCCTTCATCAGTGTGTGTGTGTGTGTGTGTGTGTGTGCGACATCACGAGCTGTTCCTTCATCAGTGTGTGTGTCAGAATCACAGGGTTGTGTTTTACTGGTCGACATAGACAAGTTAACGCTGCAAGTTATTGATGTTTGCAGTGCACCATTTGATCAAAAAGGTGTGTGTGTGTGGTTTGTTACACACACACACACACACACACAGAGATAAACAGGAAATGAATTCATAAGAGGGGCTGCTGCAGGTGCGTCACACTGACCTCTTCTCATGTCACACACACACACACACACACACATATAAACTGTGTCGTGAGCTCACATGCGTGTCTGTGATAGACTAATTGTATACAGAATAATGTTCAGTGTGTCTATCACATGACTTGAGCCCAACTGAAATAAAATGACTTCAGATGTCTTGAAATGATGATCTTTGAGTTGAGTTCATCATAACACCTGTTGTGTGGTGGTGATATTAATAACTGTAATATTAATAACAGGTCTGTACAAAGGTTCTTCAGTACTGTGGCTTGCTTTATGCTTGAAGCAATGTGAAAAACACACACAAACTACTGTATATGACAAGTTGAAGTGGTTTGGTCTGAGTAAATTATATGCTAGTTATTCAAACCCATGCTATCAGTTGCTTGTTCTGGGGTAAATGTTGCTCCACGTGTGCCTTTAACCCAACACTGTGTGCATCAAATGGAAAGTGTATTGAGTTCACTGCAGGAACAGAAGAAAACCCCAAACCCACCTCTCATGTGTCTGCAGAACCCTCCTGTCAAAATGACCAGCCATAAACTTATATAAGAAGAACTTACACAATACAAATAGACAAATATAAATGCAATCCACAAACACACGGTCACTTAGTAGCAAAAATGTAGAAAAACAATCAGGAGAAACAAGGCAGCTACACTTCAGCATCAACAATAAACACACGTGAAGACAAAGAGGTTAATTATACAGGTGCTGCTCAAATAATTAGAATATCCTCAAAAAGTTGATTTATTTCACCGGTAGCACTTTATTTTACAGTCCTGTTCCTCATGTACATACTGTGTACTTATTATAGTAATTACAATAACTATGTAATAACTAGGTACTAACCCTGAACCTACCCCTAAACCTAACCCTACCCCATGTAGTTACCTTGTGTTACCAGAACTTTCTTAGATAAATACACTGTAAGTACACTATAAGTACATGTTAGTACACGTACTGTAAAATAAAGTGCAACCATTTCACCAATTCCATTCAAAAAGTGAAACTTGTATATTATATTCATTCATTACACACAGACTGATATATTTCAAATGTTTATTTCTTTTAATTTTGATGATTATATTGGACATCTAAGGAAAATCCCAAATTCAGTATCTCAAAAAATTAGAATATTGTGAAAAGGTTCAATATTGAAGACACCTGGTGCCACACACTAATCAGCTAATTAACTCAAAACACCAGATTTCATTTTCCAACAGGACTCTGCACACAGTGCTAAGCTACAGTACCTGGTTTAAGGTCCATGGTATCCCTGTTCTTAATTGGCCAGCACACTCGCCTGACCTTAACCCCATAGAAAATCTATGGTGTATTGTGAAGAGGAAGATGTGATATCCCAGACCCAAGAATGCAGAAGAGCTGAAGGCCACTATCAGAGACACCTGGTCTCTCATAACACCTGAGCAGTGCCACAGACTGATCCACTCCATGCCTCGCCGCATTGCTGCAGTCATTCAGGGGAAAGAGACACAACTCAGTATTGAGTGTTGTACATGCTCATACTTTACATGCTCATACTAAAACTCCTTTCTTTGTATTGGTCTTAAGTTATATTCTAATTTTCTGAGATACTGAATTTGGGATTTTCATTTGTTGTCAGTTATAATCATCAAAATTAAAAGAAATAAACATTTGAAATATATCAGCCTGTGTGAAATGAATGAATATAATCTACAAGTTTCACTTTTTGAATGGAATTAGTGAAATAAATCAACTTGCTTTTTGAGGATATTCAAAGGAAATAGGAAAGGAACAGATGTGTAGCCTAACTAGAAACCACTGGAACAAGAAGGACTGAGAACTCAACCAACCAATGGAAACCAAACACAACTTCATGTATTTCTGTTATATATGGATCTGTCATTTATTGTACAATGAATCATGTGTCATTTATCTAATGTACATTACTTTAGAAATCATTACAAAAGCAATATTACAGAAGCTTATCTCGTCTCATGTTGTTTTTACTTTGAAACTGGATGACCAGAGCACCTTACATTTGGGAACTTCTGCGCCTATAGCTTTAAACATTTGTTCACAACATTTACGAGAAGCATCATGTTTGTTTTTCCAACTAACTGAAGCCCACAGAACCACTGACACACACCACACACCACATTCACACGACTGCACTGCAAACCTTTGTCCAGAAAGAAAGCTCATAAAAGAGTTTATTACGGTTTTGCTGTCTGCTTTTTATTTCACCAAAAACAAACTAGAAACAAAAACCACCACAACACTTCCTTAAATCCCTTTATCAGTTTGCATTGTAAGAAAGCACAACGATGATGCAGACTTACATTATCACACATAATAAAACCCATACATCCCTGTACACTACATCACATCCATCATGCTGTCCTCAAAGCTCAATGCAGGAGCTCTTGTAAAATGATTACGAGCTAATGATTCGCAAACAGAACATGTTCTCTGTTCGTTATGAAATAACGATGTGTGTTCAACTTAAAGCACAAACCAATGTGATGTTCCTGTTTAAGTACACGCACAGTTTGGGTTAAAGGGTTCATTTCAATTCATTTTTATCAACAGTTAACAGGTTTAGCACAGCTTTACATCCCATACAGACAGAAAGATTGAGTTTCTTGTTAAGCTTTACTCTGGCATTAACTGATGAGTTAATGGTGCTAACTCTAGTTTGTATTTCATAAACGATCTGCTTGTATTAAGTCATCATGTGTCTCTCGTGAAGTCCCTCCCCGTCTGAGGAGCTATATAAGATGAATCAGAGAGGTGACTTGATTCAGGTCAGAGATGGATCTGCAGGTGTCCAGAGCTCTGCTTCTGTTCATTCTGCTGTGTTCAGACACTCAGATCAGCGGGGCTTGTAATGGCACCGAGCACAGATTCGGATCAGCACAGGACTCACACTGGTGCTATGAGTGCAGGGGTTTGGGGAGTTACTGTCCGGAGAAACCAGTGTTCTGTCCCATCGGATTCTCCAAGTGCATGAGTACAACAACCATATTACAAATCGGTAAGTCCTCTACGATGGATTCAATTTGACTGATAGAGATGCTGCTATCATTTACTGAGCTGAAGTAACTTTTCACATGTTCCTAGATACACCTCACAACAGTGTGCAGTTGAAGATGTTCCTGTATCATTCATGTTTTAGGTGACGCAGCTATAAAAATGAAGCAAAAGGAATGCATTGAAGACTGTCAAGACAGCTCGGTGAACTATGGGATATTAAAGACGCGTTTCTCCTGCTGCAGCACTCGTCTCTGTAACTACAGAGATGCTCCAGGTACTGTGCGGTCCTCTCTCCCAACACTCATTCAAATTCTGTGTCACGTAGTCAAGAACAAAATTATTATATTTGCCTTTAGCCTTCATACCTGCATGAAATTTGAAATCACCGTCAAAACAAACATAAGACTTATAGTTTTTAAACAAAAGTGCTTCATCCAGAGTAAATATGAAGATGTGTATCTTTATCGAAGCAGCATGACATGAACACGAGCACTGCTCTGGTGCTCGCGTCGGAGCCGTGGTGCAGTGTACAGAAGGGCTATCTGAGCATTAAATAACAAGACTGTTACACTTGAGCCACATACCAGGTGTTTCCTGGAGATTAGTGACTGTTACATACGCCTGTCTATGGGGAAAAAACTCTTTGCATTGCAGTTTTGCAATATATATTTATATATATATATATATTTTATGTATTTGCCAATTTCCATTTGCACAATTTGATATGCAATGTAATTTATATTGCAATATCAGAAATGTGTTTAAAGGGGGGGTGAAATGCTATTTCATGCATACTGAGTTTTTTACACTGTTAAAGAGTTGGATTCCCATGCTAAACATGGACAAAGTTTAAAAAATTAAGTTGTACGTTTGAAGGAGTATTTCTGTTCCAAAAATACTCCTTCCGGTTTGTCACAAGTTTGGGAAAGTTTTTTTCGAGTATGGCTCTGTAGCAGAATTTCCTTATATGGGTCCTGACGCACTTCTGCCGGAAGAGCGCGCTCCCGTATAGCAGAGCACTGAGAGCACAACAGACTTCACTGATCAGAGCGAGAGCGTCGCCAAATGTCACAAAAGAAGTGTGTTTTTGGTTGCCAGGGCAAGACAACCCTGCACAGATTACCAAAAGAGAAACAGCATTAAGGGACCAGTGGATGGAGTTTATTTTTACAGAGCATCAACGGAGTTGTGCAAGTGTTTGTGTTTGTTCCCTGCATTTCGAAGATTCCAATTTGCACATCGTTTATCTCTTAAGGATAATGCAATCCCAACGAAAAAGGGTCACGATCGTGTGTTGGAACCGCAGGCGGTGAGTAAAACTGCTTCAAATATCTCTGCCTCCTTGTTAGTGCGTCCCCTCCCATGCCGGAGACCCGGGTTCGAGCCCCGCTCGGAGTGAGTCGTTGCTGCTGCTGCTCTCGTTCAGTTTCAGCCTCGGGATCTGATTCTGGATCATAAATAAACGCTGAATCTGACTGACAGTAAGCCATGGTTTGTTTTGTATGTGTTTTTCCTCACGGTAATGTCTCAGTTTCCACATGCTCTCAACGCAAAAGCCTACTGGCGCTCGTGATTCTTTAGCTCCGCCCACACGTCACGCCTCCAGCCGCTCGTGTTTTTCCGGGAAAAATCGGTACAGACTATCTTTCTCTTATGAATATAATAAAACTAAAGACTTTTTGGAGTTATGAAGGATGCAGTACTACTCTATAGGTACTCAAGATTAACAGGAGATTGAGTGAAAACGAGCATTTCACCCCCCCTTTAAAAATCATACCACTGTTATTGAAAAATAAATTATATCACAATATGTGCTGATATTGAATTATTGTCCAGCTGTCAAAGCTCAGGATGTTTTACTGTGTTGTCCCCCTTATGTGGCATAACCAATGTGCTATATTCTATGTGAGATGAGTGATCTTCAGTACTGTTTAGGGCTGATAGAGTGGATATATGCACACTGGATTTATGAAAAGATATTTTGCCTGCACCTTCTTCGTGACAGAGTTTACAATGTAATTTTGTTTACTTGACTCTTGGTCCTGTAGATCCCAGGACTAACGCTCCCAATGGAAGGACATGCTACTCCTGCGATGGACAGAGCTGCTCAAACACCGTCAGCTGTTCAGGGACTGAAGACCGCTGCATCACAGCAACTGGTGAGGATCTGGATACACTCATCATCAACCCTTTGGTGCTGTTTGGACACTTTTTATTTATACTCAAAAACCGGTTAGCAGGTCATAAATGGATCATAACTACATGAACAGACTGACTAAACCTCTGTTTTCTCTCTTTTCTTCAGTGACTATCAGAGGCCCACCAATGCTTGTCAAAGGCTGTGCCTCTAAATATATTTGTGGGGCCCTAAAATGTTCTTTTATTCACAACGTCTCATGTTGTGAGGGGGACCTATGTAACGGGGATAAGAGGGTCAATCAGGCGGTCACCCAGGGGTTCAGAAATAACGCTGATGAAAGTGTTAACCAAAGCGTCACCCAGAGCCTCCTCCAGAGCTTCATGTATCCAGGAGCTAAGAGTGTCACCAAGAGACTCACGTACAACGATGCTAAGAGAGTCACCCACAGCATTGTGAATAACCATGGTAAAAGAGTAGGGCCGAAAGTCAGGTATAACAATGCTAAGAGCGTCAGTCAGAGCTTCCTGTTCCTCTGCTGTTCTCTGCTCTTCTACTTCCTGTGACTCTGAATCCAGCAGCTCCTCAGATTCTACGAGACACTGAATATACAGCTCATGCTTCTGCTGCGCTCTCTTGGTTGTATTCTTGTACTATCATTTATAAAATGAAATCCTTCGCCTTGCTAATAAAGCTTGGCATGCTGGAAAGACGTCTACTACTGCAGTAAAAGATTATTACTTACAAACATCAGGTAATCATGTTCAGAAGAGACATGCATGAAAATCATTTTGATTATTAAAAGCAGCAAAAATCAAATCTGTTTGGCTTTTCATGAGTTTGTATTAATATTTGCATTTCCACTATAAGTAACAGATGATAAAGGCAAAAAGAGAAAAAGAATCAGATGAGAGCAGTAATTTCACAAATGCTTTTGTCTAATTTATCCAATATCTTTTACGTGTGTAATGAGCATACATCAAGTGATGAGATTTCAATTTGATTCTTAAATTTAACTGATTTGATTCAATATCCATCAATCATAGACTTAAAAATGGCTGTAAAATATAACCCTCTCAAGTTGGTAAGTTAAAATAATATTCTAAGTTAAAATTAATAATAGAGCTCAAACTATGAAATTCCATTGCTATTTATTTTCAAATAAAATTAAACATAAATTTATATTACGTGGCGTGATTTTTGATATTGCATACATTTCAACCTAAATCAAAATATGAAGATAACCCATAATTGGGGCACTTTGGATCGCACACAAGGCCAGTTTAAAGAACACCCATAAACTGTGACTCTGAATAGCCTAGCTATCAAAATACAATACACTTTATCATTTTGATTTACTTTGACCCAGAAACACATTTTTACTTTTTAAAAGTCAGCGTTCTTATTATTTAAATAGAAGCATTTGACAACTATAACATCATTTAAGTGGCTGTCAATGCTTATAAAATTAAAACATCACGAATAATTAACAAGTTAAGTTAAATGAAAGCTTATATCATTTGGCATTATACTCAAACTCAACAGTTGATCTTCCTAACGAACATGAAACTCTGAATGCTTTTCCTGAGGTAAAAGTACATTATTTGATTGACATTTCGAGACGACATATCTATTCAGTTGCATTTTGTCTTTCAACATACCTTGTTCTGATGCTTATACTCGCTAGTTAAGTCTGACGTCACGTAGCAGCGCTTCCGTGTCCAAACGCTCTATCAGTTACCACGAGAAAACAACAAAAGGTGCTAATATAAACTCACAATGTGATACAATACTAGCGAAAAAGTTATAATCTTAACCTTTAACTCCATACCGAAGTCCCAGATAGCCAGACAATGAAAATATAAATATAAAAAAAATATATAAAAATTATTTGTGTTTGGGATGCTGTGAGCACGGAGACTGTAGTGTATACCGTAAGTTTGAAAGCGTTTAGCTTAAATGATTAATATGAACAGTGCTCATAAACGGCTGCTGAGGTAGTATTCTCAAGTGAAGCGAGTTGAGGCTTGGACCCGGAAGCAGCGCTTCTTACGTCATCACTTAACAACCGAATAGTCTATATTTGTGTCGTGCTGTAACGGTCATTAAAGAGGCAGAGATGAACGGGTCATTCGCGCAGCGCTGCCGTTAAACCGCCCGAGAGAACGGTTGAGGAAATTTGAATTTAAGCGCCAAACTGGATTGAGTTTAAACTCGGAGCAAAGTAAATAACAGCGTGACATCTAAAGGAGCAGACTGGTAATAAATAAAATGTAACTTTCTTCAAATTTAATTAGCAGTTAATTGATGCAAATATTTTATGAAATAGGTCTTTACTTCCAAATACAAGACTAATTTAGCGTTTGAAAAAGACTCGGACTGTGTAAAAGTTTTGGTCCCATCACTCAGCTCTAAATATGGAGCTGCTTGAAAGTCGCTTCCCTTTTGCTATAATCTGCCAGTAAGGTCTGAGGATCAACCATACACTTAAATGTCTTAAACTGGTATGTTTTACACTGTTAGTGTGCATTAGTTTTGGTCCCCAGGGTCATTATGAATCTGTAAATTCATGTCATACTGAACAATATGATCTGAAGGCTCAGATTGAATGAACAGCCCAGCACAGACATACTAAGAAAGACTCTTTAATTTCATTTCCCCTGGAAAAGGGAACATTTTGACATCTCATACAAAACAAACAAAAAAAAAATACAAGGATATGAACAGGACATTCATGATGACATCAGACATTCTTTGACACGCGTTTTTTTCTTTTCTTCTCACCATTAAATCACTGTTAAACTAAAGAACAAACCCTCATGAGGAATAAATAAACCTGCAGGACACGTCGACACTAAAATGAGGGAGCGCAGTCAGAAACCACATTAAAATACTACAGGACACACTCATACACTCATATTCAGACAGGAAATGGCTCAGTATCTTCAGCACCTTTAAAACGCACTGAACTTGGGCCACGCGAGGAGAGGTCACGGGAGGTCGCAGACGACACACGCTGGGTGTCAGGGGTCAAGTGCAGTCTTTTGATTGGCTGTCAATTACACCTGGACTGAGCGAGGCTTCCGATTGGCCGCTGAGCTTTCGTTACCACACCTGAGGAACGTCGAAGAGTGCCGGTGGCGTCGTTTCAGAAGCTGTGCGACAGAAAACAATCAAACAGTCAAGTTCAGAGGACGGGAGATACGCATCGTACATCAATGAAAACGCTCACCGTCTGACTTCCTCTTCTTGTGTCTGCGGCTCCTTTTACCTTGATTCTGATTGGCTGAGGACTCCTCAGGCTCCACCTCCTCCTGCACTGGACTCACAGAGGTTCCGCCCTCATCAGGCCTAGACAAACAGCAGCCAATCAGAGGAGTCATAACATGTGACAGAGTTAAAGGGGCGGGGCACTTACTGCAGTCTGGGCCAATCACAGGAGCCAGCGACCTCAGCGTACGACTGCGAGCAGCTTCCTGTGACAAACGAAAATTAAACATTAAAGAAAATCAGGTTTGAAAAGACAACAAGCACAATTACTGTGACCAGAGTTTTATTAAATTCTCAATTATAGAGATTTGTGTGGATGCTAATGCACTGACGGACATTTCTCCTTGTAGTTAGAACTGGAGTGTATGCTGATATTATAATTATGGTTTTGTTTGCGTAGACGGTAATATTAGTGTTGGTGTACTGTATAGATCGTGTCAGCTGATGTGGACGCGGTTATAGTTATCGTACGACGGTCGAGGCTGGCTGTGAATGCACTCACTGACCGTCCGTCTTCATCTTCTTGACACTGCTGTAGTGTGTCCAGCTGCTGTCAGCATTGTGATTCTGCTCCTCCAGAGACGGACTGATGCTCCTCTTGACCGCCTGCAGCCTGAACACACACACACACACACACACAGGTACGGTCACACTGCCTGACTCGTGCGGTCTCCGAGGGACTCTGGGACTCACCGGCTGGAGCCCGAGGTGCTGTAGGAAGCGTCCCAGCCGTCGTCGGTCCACCTCCTGCTGCTGTGTGTGCTCTTCTGTCTGGACTGCAGGTACTCGGCGTAGGTCTGGATGCGGTAGCTCTCGGCGTAGCGGCTGGTGTTCATGGCTGCAGACAGAGAGCAGATGTTAGCGGACCATCGGCTCACACTGAAGCAGAGCAGCAGATCTGAGTCTCACCTATCTGAACCTGCTCCGTCTGACTGAGACACACGAACGCCGACGTGTCATCGATCCACGACACCTGGATGTTCCCTGAGACACAGACACAGATCAGCACACACGTGGCGAGAGGAGAGTGTGTGTGTGTGAGAGAGAGTGTGTTACCGAAGGCGCTGAAGAGCTGGTACAGGTCGCTGGTCTTCCACTCTTTAGGGAAGGTGACGTACAGGACGTGATCTCTCTTGGGCTGAACTGAACACACACACACACACACACACACAACATTTGAGAACACTATACAATGCCTGAATGAGATACACTGTGTATACTGAGAGTAATAGAAGTGTGTGTGTGTGTGTGTGTGTGTGTGTGTGTGTGTCTTACGGTCAGGTCCACTCATGTTCAGATAGGGAATGTCAATCACCCTCATCAGGAATAATCTAGAAGACACATGAACTCATGAGATACCGATTCAGACCCCGTGTGTGTGTGTGTGTGTGTGTGTGTGCGCAGTGCTCACTTGTTGTAGAAGGGTTCGAGGAGTTTGGAGCGAGCAGAGATGTGACTCTTTGGAGGCGAGAGAAAAGACCCTGAGGAGACAAACACAGAACTAAAATCACCCAGCTGACAGAGTTCAGACCGGAGGAGCAGGTCTGAAGCGGTTATAACAGATGCAACAGACACACTATTAGACAAGACTGATAACTGCTATATGCTTTTGTGGCTGGTTGGTTTGGTTCATGAATTTCATTTCTCTTAGTTATTCATAAGACTTTAAAGATTCCTGTGGGGAAATACTGCTTCTGGAAGCAGATCTCACACACACACACACACACACACACACACACACTCACCCAGGTAGTTTGCCATGGAGATGAAGCACAGTCCAGTGATGAAGGCGTCATAACCGGCCTCATGAAGCTGCTCTGTGGACGTGTCGTAACTCCGGAGGCCTTCGGGACACTCTGAACACACACACGTGTAAGAGGCCGGAGAGTGATGCGTGACATGAGTCTGAGTGTGTGTGTGTGTGTGTGTGTGTGTGTGTGTACCAGTGGTGGGGGATCTGAAGGGGTTCTCTCTCAGCTGTTTGTGCAGTTCAGCCAGTGATGTGTTGCTGATGATCTCCTGTCACACACACACACACACATACATTAAACACACAGCTCCAGATCGCTACTGAACACCCACCCCCACACACACACACACACACACACACACACACACACACGAGACACACCTTGAAGGGCTGCGTGGATGCCATCAGCTTGGTGTCCAACAGCCTGAAACACAAGAGAGTGTGTGTGAGTCAGTGCACACACACGTGCAGAGACCTGCGTGGTCATGTGATCAGAGGTTACCTGGGAAACACAGACATGGCCACCTCCTTGAAGTCATCCAGCTCCTGTAACACACACACACACACACACACAGCGCTCATGAGACGGAGACTCACACACTCCCACAATCCTCCAGTGCTTCGTGAGGTCACCTCAGGCAGCGGTCCACAGAACTGATGGATGGTGTGCATGACGTCCAGCAGCATGTTGTGACCCACCACCAGTTTACCCTGCGTCACACACACACGAGCAGGTCAGGGCGTGTGTGATAAGAGCGTGTGTGTGTGTGAGAGAGAGAGAGAGAGACTCACAGATTTGGAGATGGCTCTGATAACCCTGGAGAAGCCCACAGCATCATTCAGCTCCTCCTGTAACACAGTCAGTCAGTGATGACATCACTCACCAGAGATCATGCGACCACACACACACACACCTGCTCTCTCTGCTGCTTCTGCTGCTCCCTCCTCCTCCTCTCCTCTTCATCCACCTTACTGATCTGAATGAAGCGCTCCTTCTGACACACACACAGACACACACACACAGACGATCAGAGCCTGATGATGATAGTGTACACTAACAAGTGTGTGTTTGTACCTTCTCTGTCTCCAGCGTCTCCACGTGAAGACCTTTAGGATACCTGAAACACAGAACACCAGACGGGTGAACACACAGCTCATAACACACACCAAACACACACACACACACACACACTGAAGAGACGGGTTTACTTGGAGTTGAGCGTCTGATAGATGAGCTTCCTCTGAAAGCTGAAACACACACGACATTGAGAGTGACACTCGGCTCAGATCTGTTACACACACACACACACACACACAGTAATGTCTGAGTAACAGGAGTGTGATTCTGACCCGGTGCAGGGCTCCAGATCCAGAGTCTGATCAGAGTTCTTCAGAAGAGCTTCAACCTTCTGCCTGCAACACATCATCATCATCATCATCATCATCATCATCACCACAGCTGCTGGTACATGAAGACCTCCCACAATGCTCCTCACTCACTACAGTATAACTACAGCTCCAGTGTCACCATGAGTCTAAGGACAGCTCCACACATACACGGTCTACATAACACTGACAGAGTTTCTGAAGATCCTCCCCCTGACAGGAGCACTCACTAGTGTTGGGTTTCAGTGACCTGCTGTGTGTGTGTGAGGGAGTGAGTGTGTGAGGGTGAGAGTGAGAGAGTGTATAAGAATCTGAGAGTGATTATGAGTGTAAGTGTGAGTGCATGTGTGTGACTCACTCCACCGTCCGGATGAACTCTCTCTGGTCTTCAGGGACCTTACAGGAGCCCGTCCCTGAGGTGGGCGTGTATGAGACTGGCCCCGCCCCATTGATCTGGCCCCGCCTCTCCTCGTACTGCTCCCTCAGCTGAGACTCCTCCTCCTGGGTCAGGTACGGGATCCCTACGGCAACCACAGCTGTCAATCAAACACACTGCACACTCCACCAGCCAATCACAGGACAGGAAGTCAAAGTCACTGACCACTGCGGAAGACCTTGTTGAAGTCGAAGCCCTGACTGGCCAGGAAATCAATGCTGGAGCTCTGGAGGAAGAGGAGGAGGATGAATCAGAGTCAGACTCAGGAGCATCACTAGTGACACACACACGGTCTCTCACCTGACAGATGAACTTGATGTCTGGAGACGTGCGGCTGAAGGGCTTGGGGAAGATGTAGAAGTTGAAGGCTTTAGTGATGTACCTGTGAGACACGGACAGATCATCTTCACATCTGAACCTGGAGGAACTGATCATAACATTAGACCAAACCAGAGAGAGCTGGGGAACGCTTTAGAAACACAACAATAGCACACAGATGAAGGACAGACACGGCTCTGATGCTCACGTGGACTGATTCTGGTCGTATCTGAAGGTGCAGACGCCAAACTGGAAGAGCAGGAAGTTCATGGAGTGCTGCAGGAAACCAGCAGAGCATTAACACACACCGAGCACAGCGGATCATCTGATCGACATGGAGACTAATGATCCACACTCGTGTTAAATCAAGATCCGGTTCGGTCTATCATCCAGAAACAGGTCTTCACTTTGACCAAAGTTAGTCTGTCATCTACACATACAGAAGTCTTGCCTCACAGCAATATAAACCCTGAACTGAAGCTCTTCCAGATCTTCAGAGGACTGATGATCAACAGATCCAGACGAGACTCTAAACCTGCTCGTCTGACTCCAGGTTCATCTCAGACGGTTCTGTTTGGGAAGTGTTTCACACTCTTACAGCAGGTGCAACGCCTCACTAATTACTGATCAACCTACAGAGGATCAGATCTACTCATAACACACTACATTTAGACTTAGTCATGTTCTACCCGTCCACTGTGCATAATCTAGAATTTATGCTTTATCTGTGAATTGATATAATGATCTATTTTATTATATTCGAGACGTTTTCGCGTGTTTCTGTATGTGTGTGTGTGTGTGTGTGTGTGTGAGTGTCTCTGTACCTTCCTCAGTTTGGTGTATCTCTCCTCTGGTGTGTCCAGTCCATTGGTCAGAGCACTGACTGACGGCCCATCACTGATGCCTACAACACACACACGCTTTAACACACGATATCCCTCTCTCTCACACACACACACACACACACACACACACACACACACACACACACACACACACACACACACACACACAGACACAGACACAGACCTGTGAATTCTCCGTCTATAGAGATGAAGTCCGCCTCCTGCACAGCGCTACACACCTCTGGAAGAACCTCTTTAAAATCTGCACGACACACAGATTGACGCACATTAACACACGCTCTCTCACACACACGTCTCGCGCGCACACACCGCTAACACACACGCGTCGTCACTATAGCGCGCGCGCTCGCGGTGTGTGGGTCTGCGCGGGGTTTAAATGTGAGGTTTTTGGTTATTTTGATCGTCTTACTCTGTCTGGTGACCTCCATTCTGTGCAGCAGCGATTCACACACAAACACACACGGGAAGCTTTAACCCCCGCCGCCGGAAGCAGTCGGCCGCACTTCCGCTCGCTGTGTGTGATTGATCCTGCAGGGGGCGCTCTCAGTCTCACTCCCGCTGGACACAGTGTAATTAGTTCCACATGTTAAATCAAATCATTCATACATGAGATATAAAGTAAAATCCGCTCAAGCGATCCTTGTTAAATAATTACACAGAAACTGATTGGTTCGTCCTGCTCAGAGCAGATACAATTAACAGTTAACTTTAATTTATATTACATTAAATTACACGGTTTGTACATGTAAAATGTGTGAATTGCGTAAATTGAAAATAAACTGTAAAGTGTTTGTAAAGTTTGTAGGACTACTTGAATTTAATGACAAGAAACATGACCTAAGCACCTCTCAGTAAACAAATAAGAGTCTTTGTGTGATTTTATAGATGTTTATACACATATATGTGTTTATACTTAAGCCAAAATGGCTTAAATTGTATTGAATTTATTGATATAAGCATTACATTTTTATGTCCTCAGTGCAAAGTAACCAACTTCCACAAGAAATATAAACCGTGAAATGATTTCTAAACAAACTCAAAATATGTTTTAATTATGTAATAGACTAGGCTACACTGCCTCTAATCATACATATAAATCATGTGAAAATATATATCTATTTTTATTTATAATTTACCGTGTCCCTGTAGTCATTTTTCTCCCTCTTAGTACATACTTTCTCGCCATCCAAAACCGACTGCAGTTTCATCGAGTAAAGTGTGACATCATCTATATTTTCCCTACTGGAATTCATCTGCACAAACTGAGGTAAGCTTCAGATCTCACTCCTAGCTTCTTTGTTTGTTTTTATGACAACAAGTTATAAAAGTTCTGTTCATCTGTAGAAGGTTAGCTCGCTAAATGCTGATTACTCAAAGAGCTATGGATGACTTAGCTCAATATTTTCCACCCTCTATAAACCTAACAGGGTCGCAATTCTGATAGAATAAACAGTATTTTGTGTATATAGCAAATTCCATGTATGTGTATATTTTAAATATATATATATATATAGAGAGAGAGAGAGAGAGAAAGAGAGAAAGAGAGAGAGAGAGAGACTGAGAGAGAGAGAGAGAGAGAGAGAGAGAGAGAGAGAGAGAGAGCACTTAAACTCCTAGTTCACTGGTAGAGAACTTGAGCTTGGAGGAGAATAAGAAAGGACCACCTACTAGGCTGAGCAGGGACATATTAAAATGTTTAATACAATTAATTGGCCTGGAGGACCATTTGATCAAAATCTCCTCAGCATTGAGAACATCTCTTCACTGACTCTGGGACGAAGCCGATGAAGCCAAGAAGCTCAGACTGCTCTTCCTCCACAGAATCAAGCCAGCGGCAGTGGACGTCTACCCCTGCGTCATCCAGTGACAGAAAGCAGACGGTTAAGATGAGTGTGTCGTCTGTCTGGGGGTTTCCTACGCAGAGGATGCACTCAGCGAGTCTTCACGTTCTCATTGAGGGAATATAAGTCTCGCCTGGTTCGCTCATGGATCACCTTCTTCCACGAATGCGGTCCTCCCCCTCTGTTCTCCCGGCTCCTATCTCAAACAAGGGGAAGAAGAAGCAGAACATTGGGGTCATGTTCCTGGGCTTGAGTGATGCTGCATCTTCCCAGCGCCTGCATGCTTCAATACCAAGGCAGCAACACAGACAGTGGGCAAGGCCTTAGCTAGCCTAGCGGTGCTCGAGCAACACCTTCAGCTAAACTGATGGACATCAGGGACGCCAAAAAAGATCTCTTTCCTCGATTGCCAGATCTCTCCTAAGGACTCTTTGGGCCCTGCCGTGGATGACTTCATGGAGGGCTTCACAGAGGCTCAAAGGACGTTGCAAGCGATGCACCATGTTCTGCCTGAGGGCCCCAGTTAGGCGACTGTTTCAAGCCGCCCCAAGACAGAGTCCACACACAGCCTATAAAGATGAAGCAGGATTAACTCTCACATAAGCCAGAGACTGGGATTCAACAGAGCCCCCGGACAGCCAGGAAGTGCCCTTCCCAAAGCGACAAGTTCCCCCACTGAGTAGTGCTGGACCCTAGTCAGAAGACGACTGGAAGAAACTACTTGGTTGTTAAGTTCTTTACAGGCATTCTGCGGTTAAATCCTCCTCGCCCTGGGACTGTGCTAACATGGGGCTTGTCTATAGTCCTGACGGCCCTCAGGCTCTTTCTAGCTTCTTCAAACAGCTTAAGGGTCATGATGCTCGGTCAAGCAGTGGGGGAGCCCTGTCTGTCAGTGCTCTGTCTTGAGTTTGGACCAAGCTGCAGTCCTCCCCTCTCTCTCGTGAAGCCTACACGGAAGTGACTTCAACTTCAACACAGCAGCAAGATTATTTTTTAATGAGCCAAAAAGAGTACACGTCACACCTCTGTTTATCGATTTGCACTGGCTTCCAATAGCTGCTCGCATCAAATTCAAGGCATTGATGTTTGCCTACAAAACTACCACTGGCTCTGCACCCATTTACCTAAATTCATTACTTCAGACTTATGTGCCTCTAGAAGCTTGTGTTCTGCAAGTGAACGTCACTTGATTGTTCATCCCAAAGAAGCACAAAGTCACTTTCACAGACTTTTAAATTAAATGTTCTCTCCTGGTGGAATGACCTCCCCAACTCAATCCGAGCAGCTGAGTCCTTAGCCATCTTCAAGAATCGGCTTAAAACACATCTCTTCCATCTTTATTTGACCCTCGAACTTTAACACTCACTATTCTAATTCTATTCTAAAAAAAAATCGAACTACCTTTCTAACCTTTTTGAATTCTATCTCTTTTATTTTCATTTATTACGCAATTATAAAAAAAGACCTCTAACACTAGCTTGCTCTATTCTTTTTTATCAATCTGTTTTCTTTATATTATATTAGTTAAAATCCCATGCTATGTGTACTGTGTTAACCTAACTGAGACTTGTTATAGCACTTATATATCATTGCTCTTTTGTTGTTTTTGATTGCTTCCACTGTCCTCATCTGTAAGTCACTTTGGATAAAAGCGTCTGCTAAATGAATAAATGTAAATGTAACTGTAATTCATCAGCTGGCCGCTTGAATCTAGGTTACAGAAGATAGTCTCATAGGCTAACAATGTTTAAATGCCCAGCAGAAAAAATTATTTGACAACTGTGAGTGGGGTGAATTTTTTGATAACTCATCCATTTAAATTATATTAAGCCTTTAAGTTCTGCATAATTAAGGGCGTGGCCACTTGAGTGACAGGTGGATTGCTGCTGCTGACACTGCTGTCGAGGTAGGTGGGCGTGGCTTCAGCAACCAGCTCCCGCTTTTTGCCCATTTCCAATTACCCAGAGTGACGTGTGGTGACGTGCTGCCAAGATGGCGACGGCCGGCTCCGCCCACTTTTGGCTTCAAAAACGCTCTTCGGAAACCTACGGTTGACGTCACGGACACTACATCCATGTTTTTATACAGTCTATGGTTTGGACCCAATGACAGTAAGGTCATTCTTCAGCTGCGCTGCGGTTATGCATCGAAGGTGCTCTCAACTCCATTTAGAGCCCAGGTCATTTCCCAAGGTCCCATCTTGTGCCCTGTCTGGGCACTACAAGTTTACATTAGGCACTCTAAATCTTTCTGTGCGCTTTGGAGGCTGTAATTAAATGGAAGAGCTTGAAAGTGCAGTGTGAAAATAACAGAGGCAGTAATACAGACTGTATTATCATCAGACTGACTTTCAGAGACGGCGACAACCAGAACCACGTTTTCTCTGTGAGGAACTTTATATACAGTGTTCATAAAGAATTATTATTGTACTTCGATGAGATATAAAAAAAATGGTAATAAAGCCTATCAAAGTGAAACTGAAAGTGTGTGTGTGTTTGTGTGTGCAGTTTTAGCTAAATTGACAATTTAATGTAGGAAACCAGAAAAATCCTGTCCTTATAACTCAAATGACAGATGATTGAGAAAAAATGTCCCATTTAACCTTGAATTAAGCATAATTAATAATTTTTGTTTTTAATATGTAGTGTTTTGGTAGATAACAATAGAAATCAGTGGAAATTCCCATTGAAATTGTATATCACGTGTGTTTTTGTTTGAGTTGGTAGGTGCTTCGCTGAAGTGAGGCAGTTTCTCTTTCTCTTCTTTTGTGATCAGAGAGATATGAGCCTTTAAAATGAATAAACCGAAAGAGCCGATGTGAGGAGACGAGGAGCTGACAGCCAGCGCTGAGACTGAAGTAAGACATGAACCTGACTGAAGACACTCACAGAAGACACTCCGTCCTGTGCTGTTATATGATCTGTGTGTGTGTGTGTGTGTGTGTGTGTGTGTTGGCAGAGCGTGATGGACGTGCAGATCCCAGTGGAGCCGGAGCTCAGTGAGTCTGAGTCTGAGGAAGGGACGGCTCTGTCTGAGTCTGAGTTCACCTGTCACTGCTGCTACCAGGTTCTGGTGGACCCCACCACACTCACCTGTGGACACAGCTTCTGCAGACACTGTCTGGCCAACTGGTGGGCCTCCGCTCTGCCCAGGGTCCGGAGAGACTGCCCAGAATGCCGAGCGGTGTGGACCGGCTTTCCCAGAGTCAACATCCTGCTCCGGTGAGAGACGAGACATGTAGACATCATTACAGTCACTTATTTATATCTGGTTCTCGAACGAATCGTTTGATTCAATCAGTTGTCCTTAGTGAACCAGTCAGACCAGTTCACCAAATCGAACTGAATCGTTTGAACTGGTTTGTGTCTCCAGTGAGCATTAATTCACAAGTTACTTAAGTTATTCACTTTTGAACATGCCTGCCACAAACCAATATCCCGGAGTGATTCAGTTAATCCCACAGCAGACTGACTGAACAGCAGTGAAGAGAGAGCTGAAGATGAACTCGATCACAGCAGCTGATACACTGAACGTGTGCAGGTTAGAGCAGGTCTCGTTCTCGAGTCAAGAACTGTTTGCATGGGTTTTTGGATCAAGGTACACTGAACCGAGAACGGTTTCTTTAAGACACGTCTGATTTGAGAACCGATGAGCTGATGATACTGCACATGTGTGATTCGGTGTGAAGCTGCTGAACAGTGCATGATTGTATGATTGACACAGCACGTCTGAACCTAACTAGCTCTTCTGGACAACTGATTCTGTGCTAATGCTATGGGCACGGGTCACCCAAAGACTTGAAGGAGGTCATTATTTTAATTCACTTTATATCTTCAATCCGTGTTTGCACATCTGCCTGTACCTGTATTTGGGTGCTTTATTTGCAAGTCTCAAATGTAAGAAACTTATCAGAGCTTGACTGAAGTTATGATTACTAACTTTATATGTCTGAATGTGTATTTTCATTCCGGCCAGAGAGGATAGACTTGACATTACGTCAATGTGAATAACGTCATTACGTTAGGGTGTAAAGAAGCGGACATCCCAACACAACAGTTACTGTTACAGTTGTTATAGTTTAGTTGGTGGTGTGAAAGGGCCTTAAAGAAGTCATGAACTGAGAAACTAAAATTCCCTTGATCTTTTGACATATAAGAGATCGTTGTACTATTAAACACATCAGATCACATTTCAGAAGTCAAAACTTTGTAGTTAATCTTTAAAACAGCTTATACTGAAGTCAGTCTGCTTGTGGAATGTTCTACTCTATGATGTAATAGTGTGGATAAGCACCGCCTCTGCAGAAGATCATCAACGTCTGCTTCTACAGCGCTGCCTGTTTAGCCCCGCCCACTGATTCTACATCCCTCTCTGTTTAGCCCGCCCGCTGATTCTACATCCCTCTCTGTTTAGCCCCGCCCACTGATTCTACATCCCTCTCTGTTTAGCCCCGCCCGCTGATTCTACATCCCTTTCTGTTTAGCCCCGCCCACTGATTCTACATCCCTCTGTGTTTAGCCCCGCCTACTGCTGTTTAGCTCTGCAAACTAACTCACACATAATGTTTACAACAGAGGTGAACACGTCTACACAGAAACCAAACTATAAAGATGCTCTGAGAACAGCAAGACGCTTTTCAGTGCCGAGCTGTGGAAAAGTGTTTGCACCGCCATCCTTCTGAGCCCAGCGTTAGGAAAGAAAAGATGAATTCTATTTTTAATGAAGATCCAGGCCACGTCAATAAGAACTCAGTCCTTCATTTTACTGCAGACTGCTTTACAAACAAGACACAATTTCTCAGGATTCTCAGAAAGTTTTAGAAAACTAAAAGGCGATGCTGTGCGACAGTATAGGATCTGACAGTCATGTCTCAACACACAAGTGAGAGTAACTGTTTATTACGGGATCACTATTGCTTTGTCTGTTAAACAGATTGTTTGATATAAATTTAATATTTATGTGTTTTTGACCTAAATCACAGCAGCGTCCATCAGTGAGGAACGTACTCTGTCAATCATACACAACTGTTAGCCAATCACAGCAGTGTGTTTACTTCTGAGTCTACAGTCCTCCACATCTGTTCAAACAGAGCCTTCTGATGAGGGGGTTAAAAACAGGACAGAAAATACTATTACTAGGACTATTACTTCTAAATTATGATGATATAAAAAATAAAAACACGTGTGTGTGTGTGTGTGTGTGTGTGTGTGTGTGTGTGTGTGTGTGTCAGGGATGCGGTGGAAAAGCTGTTTCCCGCTGAAGTGAGACGACGGAAGCAGGCCATCCTGAGTGATCCAGGGTTCTGTCGTGTTCTCCAGATGTTCCAGCAGCATGGGAACACACAGGCCCCTCACGCAGCTCCGCCACAGAACCCACCACCGATCAACATCAGAGAGTTTTACTCTGGAGTCGTGACGGCTCTGACCTTCATGACTGTGAGTGACACACACACACACACACACACTGAGGATGAGTTGTCGCACTGCATCATCACCCTGTGTGTGTGTGCAGGTGGTGGTGTTATTGTACCGTGCGTTCAGTACTGATTCCAGTCATGAGGTACTGCTCAGTAAACCACTCAGCAGGTGGAGTGCTGATGATGTCACTCTGTGGGTGGAGCATCTGGGCATCTGGACCAATCAGTATAAAGAGACCTTCCGCAGGGAACAGATCAACGGCAGGTAACACACACACACACACACACACAGAACATATCTGAGTCCTGGAGGCCCACAGCACTGCACATTCCTCAGAGATCATCAGTGACCTGTGACGTGTGTGTGTGTGTGTGTGTCAGGTTACTGTCTTCTCTCAGTGATGAGGATCTGTCTGCGGCTCCGTTCAAAATCAAGAATCCGTCTCACAGACAGATCATCCTGGAGGAGCTGCACAGACTCAGACAGCGCCGGGTCTCACTGAACCTCTGGCAGTACAAGGTGTGTGTGTGTGTGTGTGTGAGAGAGAGAGAGAGAGAGAGAGAGAGTGTGTGTGTGTGTGTGTGTGTGTGTGTGTGTGAGTGTGTTTCAGCTCTATTGAATGATGCTGTAAATCATCACGTGTGTGTGTGTCTGCAGGATCTGTATTTAGGGAAGTCTCTGTTCCTGTTGATCAGTCTGAGGAACTTCCCTCGTCTGACGCTGCTCTACCTGTTCCTGTTTGATTATGACGACACGTTCCTGCCCTTCATTCACACCAGCTGCCCGGCGACACCAGACGCTCCCACGGACACACCGCTGGTAAAACTGGAAAGACAACATATTTGCTTACATTTATATATATATATACAAACCCGATTTCAAAAATGTTATTGACACTGTACAAATTGTGAGCAAAAAAGGAATGGAATCATTTATAAATCTCATAAACTTATATTTTATTCACAATAGAATATAGATAACATATCAAATGTTGAAAGTAAGACATTTTGAAATGTCAAGCCAAATATTGACTCATTGTGGATTTCATGAGAGCTACACATTCCAAAAAAGTTGGGACAGGAAGCAATAAGAGGCTGGAAAAGATAAATGTACGTATAAGGAACAGCTGGAGGACCAATTTACAACTTATTAGGTCAAGTGGGAACATGATTGGGTATAAAAGAGCCTCTCAGAGTGACAGTGTCTATCAGAAGTTAAGATGGGCAGAGGATCACCAAGTCCCCCAATGCTGCGGCGAAAATAGTGGTGCAATATCAGAAAGGAGTTTTTTTTACTTAAAATGATACATTATCTGAGTTTAAACATTTGATATGTCATCTATGTTGTATTCGGAATAAAATATTTACATTTGAAACTTCATTCAAACTTCATTTCCACATCATTGCACTGTTTTTATTCACAATTTGTAAAGTGTCCCAACTTTTTTGGATCAGGTTTGTATATATATATGCATGTTTAGCAGCAAACAAAAATACATTGTTTCTATAAATATAATCAATCACATTAAAGGAATGTGGTTTCAAATTTCCACATCATTTTAAATGTGCTAATCATTCACAGAGCTGCGTGGGATTGTAGTTCTTCCCTTATTAAAGCATCTTTGTCTTTTCACCTGATTTTCACACATTTTTTTTCTTCCAATCAGAGTTTGTGATGTTTTGAGTCTCCTCGAATTTGGTTGGTTCGGTTCATGGCTTATAACACTATAACAGGGTTTTTAATAAAACAGAATCAACTCTGCTGTAAATGTGGGCGGGCACTAATGCACCCTGTGCTGCATCAGGATTGGCCGGGCTGGCGTCAGTGGGCGGAGTTTCTGCTGATGTACTTCCTGTTGCCCTATCAGCTGCTGTCTGCGGTGGCCTGGCACTGGATGAGTGTTCATTACTGGACGGCAGGTTTCATCATCGCTCACGCTGCACTACTGACGGTGCTGGACGTGTGTTTCTACTGGACGCTGTGGAAGAGAGGACAGATGCGGTACACACACACACACTCTTCATGTGTGGTTTTAACACATACACTGAGTCTGAACCCGTGTGATTTCTGTGTGTTGTGATCGCAGGACTCTGCCTAAGTTAGTCTGGCTTCAGATGTTCGCAGTGCTGTTCAACACGTCTCTGTTTGTGCTGCCGTGGCCCATGATGCCTCTCTTCATCATTAACACTGAGATCTACATCCAGCTGTACTTTAACCCCTTCCTCACTGCAGTGCTGGTGAAACGAACACTCCTGCCCACAAACACACAGCACAGGCCCTGACACACACACTTTAATCATGTTTGCTGGGTGACTCACACTGCGTTTAATGATGTATCCTCTGGGAATCAAACCCATGACCTTGGCGTTGCGAGCGCTGTGATCCACTGTGAGCCGCAGGGACGTCACACACACACACACACACACACACACACACACACACGTGTGTCTGGGTCATGCTGGGACTTCACACTCATAATCATCTCTCTGCTCTTATGTTATGATCAGTTTCATAGGATCCTCAGATTCTGATTCAGTTTCATGCTTCTAACTGTGACAATATGTATTTTTATAAATGATTTCATGACTGTAATAAACAGAGAATGATTATTTTAAAGTATATATTTAATAAAAACAAAACAGTGGTTGTGTGACTCATTTTCATATTAGATAAACTTGATTTAGAATAGAAATATCATGTACATGAAAACAAATGTGCACTGCAGTAAGAAACACCACACCTACAGCTATTACAACATTATTCATATGTCTAAGATTATTATATTTACTTAGATTGAAAGCTTAATGGGAAATCTCAAAATATCATTGTTTCTATATAATGCAGTACATTTTGTTTTGGAATTTGTTATTACTTTTTTAGAAGTAATTTAAACTCCCTGAACGGCAGCAGGTAAATGTAAAACATTAAAATAAAGTGATGTAAGTGATGTAATGGACAAAAGTGATGTAAGCCTGAAGTGGCCCACATGTATTAAATCACATGTGTGTCTCTGTAGGTAAAGATGTGGTGTTCACAGCAATGTGTAGTCTGAGCAGGACCCTAACGTGGCCTGTGCGGTAAAATAGTGGCAACCAAATGTGGGGCACCTTTGGCAAAAATATGGCACGATGGCCAAAGACTAGTCAGGGTGTAAACCAAATGTGGCCTAGGTTTATTAAACTATATCTGGGCCAGCTCTGAGAAAGATGTGGCACAGGAAGCACTGTCCAATGTGTCTGTGAACCTAAAGTGGATCATATATAACATGACAAATATTGGCCAAATAATTAATATCATTTTGGGCTGCTCAGTGTGTGTACTGTGCAGCATAAAAACAGAAGCACACTATGATGATATCTCTTTACTGTCACGGTTTCTGTTAATTTGGAGTCCGTTTTCCTTTTGCACCATTCCCTTGTTGTGTTGATTGTATTATTGTGTTCAGGTGTGCCTGGTTAAGTGATGAAGTTCCTGTATGGTCACTCAGTGCAGTCTCAGATCCTAAATGTTGCTGTGCTACATTGAGTTTGGATTTACCCTTGTTGGATTAAACTTTACTTCTACTCGTTAGAGGATTAGTAGACTTAGTCAAAGTTAAGGTTGGTAGAATAAGATGATGTACTTGTGAAACTGCTATATGTTGGTGATCCATCAAAATAAAGAGTTAGCAGATGTTAAGCAGACAGTCTACTAATACTATAATGGCCGCTAGTTGACGTAGTCACAGAGTTCATCTAAATAAAACTGATGTTACAGTAAAGATGATGTGATGAAATGTGAATGTGCAGTCTCTTTACTTCTGTGCTGTGAAACCTTGCTGTGTGTACTGTGTTAATCTAACTGAGACTTGTTATAGCACTTATATATCATTGCTCTTTGTTGTTTTGATTGCTTCCACTGTCTTTATTGTAAGTCACTTTGGACAAAAACGTGCTAAATGATTAAATGTGAATGTCTGAAGAGTTCTGGAGCAGGTTTCTGCCTTATAACCACTGACCATTTCACGAGTTCACCCTTACATCTAATCTGAAGGCAAATAGTAGGCATATTTGGCGTGCTGTCCTGGGGGAGGGGTCTGGGCCCGGAGCATAGCCCGAACCCAAATAACTCCCCCTATCCCTAATTTGGGATAAATAGATTAGAAGTGAGGAGTTGGGGTGGAGGAGGGTTGCCGAAAAACTGTCGTGGGACAGGAGGTAGGAAGACTGGATATATATACGCTTGCGTGCTATTTAAGATTATTAGCTAAACGAGATGCACCTGTGCCAAATTGGATGATTATCTGATCGTGCTTCTCCCGAACTTTGTTAATAAAACCACATGCCTTTTCAACATCAGCCAGATTGATCTGAAGTACTGTCTAAACGACAGGCTGATAACATACTGTGGTACAACCAAGCAGGGGTTTACACTTAATACGCTAAAACAATGGTAGCAAACAAGTTTTGACACCTAGCTACAGGTAAATCAGACACATCTCACATCAACATGCTTTTATTATCTTTAGTTTAATTAATGTTCTGGCTAGATTTACTTACAGTCGTTAAGTCAACAAGTTTAATTAAATCATGGCCACGAACGCGTAATAATAATAATTAAACAATCCTCTGTATTGTGGGGAAATTAATTATTAATTCATAGTTAGTCAGCTCTCACTTAGGCTACTTATTTGCATAGTTTTAACGTTAATAGAAATTAAGACTGATTGCTGTCAACGTCGTCACCTTATTTTAGTGTTTATTGCTGATCCATTCGGTAAGGTGCGCTGTTATAAACACTGCAGACCCCGGGTGAGCAGAAACACTCCGCTTTCTCAAAATGAGATCATTTCAATTAAAACCCGCTACAAACATCCAGTAATCACTGTGATTGGCTCATCCTGCTTATAATAATGGTTTTAGGATTTGAGCCTGCCGGTCGAATTCCTGAAACCTGAAAGTGTGTGGTGTGTTGTGTGTGGTGTGTGTGTGTGTGTGTGTGTGTGTGTGTGTGTGGTGTGCGTGCGTGCGTGCGTGCGTGCGTGCGTGCGTGCGTGCGTGTGTGTGTGTGTATACAGTTTCAGCTAAATTGACAATATATTGTAGGAAACCAGAAAAATCCTGTCCTTTTGACTCAAATGACAGATGATTGAGAAAATTTCCCATTTAACCTTGAATTAAGCATATTTAATATTTTTTGTATTTTAATGTTGTAGTGTTTTTGAAGAAAAACACAACAGAACTTTCAATGGAAAGTCCCCATGAATATCTTATATCACGTGTGTGTGTGTGTTTGAGCAGGAAGCTGCTGTGCAGAAGTCAGTTTCTCTTTCTCTCTGTTGTGATCAGAGAGTCTTTACGTGAATAACCGAAAGAGCCAATATGAGAAGAGAGACGACGGAGCTGACAGCCTGAGACTGAAAGTAAGACATGAACCTGTGTGTGTGTGTGTG
>NW_020527405.1:0-14246 GCF_003368295.1 Carassius auratus | reverse complement strand
GGGTGGTTGCTAGGCGGTTGCTAGGGTCCATGATGGTTGCTAGGTACCCAGGGTGGTTGCTAGGGTAATCGGGGTGGTTGCTAGGGTGTTGCTATGTGGTGCTAGGGTACCCGGGGTGGTTGCTAGGGCGGTTGCTAGGGTCCCCATGATGGTTGCTAGGGCCGTTGCTAGGGTACCCAGGGTGGTTGCTAGGGTAATCGGGGTGGTTGCTAGGGTGTTGCTATGTGGTTGCTAGGGTACCCGGGGTGGTTGCTAGGGCGGTTGCTAGGGTCCCCATGATGGTTGCTAGGGCCGTTGCTAGGTACCCAGGGTGGTTGCTAGGGTAATCGGGGTGGTTGCTAGGGTGTTGCTATGTGGTTGCTAGGGTACCCGGGGGTTGCTGCTAGGGCGGTTGCTAGGGTCCCCATGATGGTTGCTAGGGCCGTTGCTAGGGTACTCCGGGTGGTTGCTAGGGTAATTGGGGCGGTTGTAGCGGTGTTGCTAGGCGGTTGCTAGGGTGTTTGGCTGGTTGCTAGGCAGTTGCTATGGTAACCTGGGTGGTTGCTATGATGTTACTAGGTGGTTGGTAGTTGTCACAGATGGTCACTATGTAGTTATTATAGAGAGTTCTTAGCCCATTTGAGCACTTAGCTAATCACTATTAGCATGTAGCTAATCACTGCTAGCATGACTAGCATGTTGGAAGTCCAGTGTGCTAGCATGAGTCAAAAAATCCAACCGCCATGTCTGTACGATGTTCTGATGCAGAGATATAGGTCGTGCAAAACGGTTGCTAGGGTACTCCGTTTGGTTGCTATGGAGTGGCTTGGCAGCTGCCAATGGTGATACTCCAAAGGCTGCTCGCCAATATAAACCAACCCCCATGCCTCTACGATGTTCTGATGCAGAGATATAGATCTTGCAAAACGGTTGCTAGGGTACTGTGTTTGGTTGCTAGGGAGTGGCCTGGCAGCTGCCAATGATGATACTCCAATGGTTGCTTGCTAATATAAACCAACCCCCATGCTTCTATGTCTTTCAGATGTTAAGATATCTCTCTATACTTTTGGGTTGCTAGGTTGCTCTAAATGGTTGCTAGGCGCGTGGCTAGGTTGCCTTGAAGGAGATACATGATTGGCCGTTGCTGCCCGACGTCAAACGAGCCCACCCTCATGTTTCTATCACACTTTCTATCCAAAGTTATTCATTTGATTTTTTTCAATGGAAGTCTATGGGGCTTGTTGCTATGGTGCTCTATATGGTTGCTAGGGCGTGGCTTGATAGATTCACAGTGATCCCTAGAGAGACTGATTGGTTGCCTGATTCAAATGAGCCCACCCCCTTGTCTCTATGACACTGTGATCCAGAGTTATGTTCAATACAAAATCCCTATGTAATTTTTTCCCACATAGTTGGAGAAGCCCTCCCTATACTTTTGTATTGGGGGCAAATTTGGGGGGCTCTTGCGCCCCAGGGGTTACAACTTATACCCCACTGCGGGGTATGTTCTCACACAGCCTGATAGCCTCTCCAAATGTGGTGATTCACGTGTTTCTGCGAAATCTCTCTCTCAGAGCTATGCTCCGTCAAATTTTTTTTTAATGCATTTCCTATGGGACGTTTTTCGGCCGAATTTTCGCCCGCTGTACGAACATCGTACGCCCGATCGCTATATAAAAGTCATAGCACACCTCTCCTCAATAGGGCGCACGATTTGACGCCTGTTTCGTTGGTCTGTGACAAAAACTGCGGGACGAGTTACGCGCCGAAGTTTTGTACGGAAGAAGTAAGAAGAAGAAGAAGAAGAACTAGAAGGTACATTTCCTGAAGAAAATGTGAGTGGTGCTTGCAGTGGCAAAACTCGACCCTCTGTTGCTAAGGTGTGGTTGCTAGGGTACCCGGGGTGGTTTGCTAGGGCGGTTTGCTAGGGTCCCCATGATGGTTGCTAGGCCGTTTCTAGGGTACCCAGGGTGGTTGCTAGGGTAATTGGGGCGGTTGCTAGGGTACCCGGGTTGGTTGCTAGGGCGGTTGCTAGGGTCCCCATGATGGTTGCTAAGGGCCGTTGCTAAGGTACCCCATGGTGGTTGCTAGGGTAATTGGGGCAGTTTGCTAGGGTGTTGCTATGTGGTTGCTAGGGTACCCGGGGTGGTTGCTAGGGCGGTTGCTAGGGTACTCAGGGCCGTTTGCTAAGGTACCCATGGTGGTTGCTAGGGTAATTGGGGCAGTTGCTAGGGTGTTGCTAGGGCTTGTTGCTAGGGTCCCCATGATGGTTGCTAGGGCCCGTTGCTAAGGTACCCCAGGGTGGGTTGCTAGGGTAATCGGGGCGGTTGCTAGGGTGTTGCTATGCGGTTGCTAGGGTACCCGGGGTGGTTGCTAGGGCGGTTGCTAGGGTCCCATGATGGTTGCTAGGGCCGTTGCTAAGGTACCCAGGGTGGTTGCTAGGGTAATTGGGGCGGTTGCTAGGGTGTTGCTATGTGGTTGCTAGGGTAACCGGGGTGGTTGCTAGGGCGGTTGCTATGGTAACCTGGGGTTGGGTTGCTACGGTACTTGGGGTGGTTGCTAAGGTGTTGCTAGGCGGTTGCTAGGGTGTTTTGGCTGGTTGCTAGGCAGTTGCTATGGTCTCCTGGGTGGTTGCTATGATGTTACTAGGTGGTTGGTAGTTGTCACAGATGGTCACTATGTAGTTATTATAGAGTTCTTAGCCCATTTGAGCACTTAGCTAATCACTATTAGCATGTAGCTAATCACTGCTAGCATGACTAGCATGTTGGAAGTCCAGTGTGCTAGCATGAGTCAAAAAATCCAACCGCCATGTCTGTACGATGTTCTGATGCAGAGATATAGGTCGTGCAAAACGGTTGCTAGGGTACTCCGTTTGGTTGCTATGGAGTGGCTTGGCAGCTGCCAATGGTGATACTCCAAAGGCTGCTCGCCAATATAAACCAACCCCCATGCCTCTACGATGTTCTGATGCAGAGATATAGATCTTGCAAAACGGTTGCTAGGGTACTGTGTTTGGTTGCTAGGGAGTGGCCTGGCAGCTGCCAATGATGATACTCCAATGGTTGCTTGCTAATATAAACCAACCCCCATGCTTCTATGTCTTTCAGATGTTAAGATATCTCTCTATACTTTGGGTTGCTAGGTAGCTCTTAATGGTTGCTAGGGCGTGGCTAGGTTGTCTTGAAGGAGATACATGATTGGCCGTTTGCTGCCCGAGTCAAACGAGCCCACCCTCATGTTTCTATGACACTTCTATCCAAAGTTATTCATTTGATCTTTTTCAATGGAAGTCTATGGGGCTTGTTGCTATGGTGCTCTATATGGTTGCTAGGGCGTGGCTTGATAGATTCACAGTGATCCTGAGAGACTGATTGGTTGCCTGATTCAAATGAGCCCACCCCCTTGTCTCTATGACACTGTGATCCAGAGTTATGTTCAATACAAAATCCCTATGTAATGTCCCATAGCAGGAAAAGTCCTCCCTATACTTTGTATTAGGGGCAATTTTTGGGGGGCTCTCGCGCCCCAGGGGTACAACTTATACCCCACTGCGGGGTATGTTCTCGCACAGCCTGATAGCCTCTCCAAATGTGGAGATTCACGTGTTTCTGCGAAATTCTCTCTCGGAGCTACGATCCGTCAAAGTTGGCCGCAATGCATTGTCTATGCGATTTTTCGCCCGTTTTTTCGCCCGGTGTACGAACATCGTACGCCCGATCGCTTATAAAAGTCATAGCACACCATTCCCGATTAGGCCGCACGATTTGACGCCTGTTTCGTTGGTCTGTGACAAAAACTGCGGGACTAGTTACGCGCCGAAATTTGTACGGATCTAGTATAATAATAAAATAATAATAGAAGGTACATTTCCTGAAGAAAATGTGAGTGGTGCTTGCAGTGGCAAAACTCGCCCCTCTGTTGCTAAGGTGTGGTTGCTAGGGTACCCGGGGTGGTTGCTAGGTCCCCATGATGGTTGCTAGGCCGTTGCTAGGTACCCAGGGTGGTTGCTAGGGTAATCGGGATGGTTGCTAGGGTGTTGCTATGTGGTTGCTAGGGTACCCGGGGTGGTTGCTAGGGCGGTTGCTAGGGTCCCCATGATGGTTGCTAGGGCCGTTGCTAGGGTACCCAGGGTGGTTGCTAGGGTAATCGGGTGGTTGCTAGGTGTTGCTATGTGTTGCTAGGTGTGGGGTTGGTTGCTAGGGTACCCGGGTGGTTGCTAGGGCGGTTGCTAGGGTCCCCATGATGGTTGCTAGGGCCGTTGCTAGGGTACCCAGGGTGGTTGCTAGGGTAATCGGGGCGGTTGCTAGGGTGTTGCTATGTGGTTGCTAGGGTACCCGGGGTGGTTGCTAGGGCGGTTGCTAGGGTCCCCATGATGGTTGCTAGGGCCGTTGCTAAGGTACCCAGGGTGGTTGCTAGGGTAATCGGGGCGGTTGCTAGGGTGTTGCTATGTGGTTGCTAGGGTACCCGGGGTGGTTGCTAGGGCGGTTGCTATGGTAACCTGGGTGGTTGCTAGGCAGTTGCTACGGTACTTGGGGTGGTTGCTAAGGTGTTGCTAGGCGGTTGCTAGGGTGTTTTGGCTGGTTGCTAGGCAGTTGCTATGGTCTCCTGGGTGGTTGCTATGATGTTACTAGGTGGTTGGTAGTTGTCACAGATGGTCACTATGTAGTTATTATAGAGTTCTTAGCCCATTTGAGCACTTAGCTAATCACTATTAGCATGTAGCTAATCACTGCTAGCATGACTAGCATGTTGGAAGTCCAGTGTGCTAGCATGAGTCAAAAAATCCAACCGCCATGTCTGTACGATGTTCTGATGCAGAGATATAGGTCGTGCAAAACGGTTGCTAGGGTACTCCGTTTGGTTGCTATGGAGTGGCTTGGCAGCTGCCAATGGTGATACTCCAAAGGCTGCTCGCCAATATAAACCAACCCCCATGCCTCTACGATGTTCTGATGCAGAGATATAGATCTTGCAAAACGGTTGCTAGGGTACTGTGTTTGGTTGCTAGGGAGTGGCCTGGCAGCTGCCAATGATGATACTCCAATGGTTGCTTGCTAATATAAACCAACCCCCATGCTTCTATGTCTTTCAGATGTTAAGATATCTCTCTTGGATTTTGGGTTGCTAGGTAGCTCTTAATGGTTGCTAGGGCGTGGCTAGGTTGTCTTGAAGGAGATACATGATTGGCCGTTTGCTGCCCGAGTCAAACGAGCCCACCCTCATGTTTCTATGACACTTCTATCCAAAGTTATTCATTTGATCTTTTTCAATGGAAGTCTATGGGGCTTGTTGCTATGGCGCTCTATATGGTTGCTAGGGCGTGGCTTGATAGATTCACAGTGATCCTGAGAGACTGATTGGTTGCCTGATTCAAATGAGCCCACCCCCTTGTCTCTATGACACTGTGATCCAGAGTTATGTTCAATACAAAATCCCTATGTAATGTCCCATAGTAGGAAAAAGTCCCTCCCTATACTTTGTATTAGGGCAATTTTGGGGGTCTCTAGCGCCCCAGGGGTACAACTTATACCCCACTGCGAGGTATGTTCTCGCACAGCCTGATAGCCTCTCCAAATGTGGTGATTCACATGTTTCTGCGAAATTCTCTCTCTGAGCTACGATCCGTCAAAGTTGGCCGCAATGCATTGTCTATGCGATTTTTCGGCCCGATTTTTCGCCCGGTGTACGAACATCGTACGCCCGATCGCTTATAAAAGTCATAGCACACCATTCCCGATTAGGCCGCACGATTTGACGCCTGTTTCGTTGGTCTGTGACGAAAACTGCGGGACTAGTTACGCGCCGAAATTTGTACGGATCTATAAGAAAATAATAAATAAGTATGTGAGATAATAATAGTGATGCCTTGCCTCCGGCAAGCACCACTAACTAGAAGGTACATTTCCTGAAGAAAATGTGAGTGGTGCTTGCAGTGGCAAAACTCGGCGCCCTGTAGCCACCCATGATGCCTGTGTGATGTTTTGAAGCAGAGATAGAAGGATTTATATTGCTACATGGTTGCTAGGGTGCTCTATATGGTTGCTATGGTGTGACTATATAGTTTATGGGGTGATATTTAAAGATTATTTACCAGCCTGAATGCAAAAAGCCCAAGCCAGTGTTTCTATATAGTTATTTTTGCTGAGATACAGCTTTTAAATGTAGTTAAACAGTTGCTAGGGGGCTAAAATTGGTTGCTAGGGCATGGATATGAAGTTGTTATGTCACTACTTATGGACTGCTTGATAGGCCGAGTCAAAAGAGCCCTCTCCCAAGCCTCTATGACTTTCTAATCCAAAGATATGATGTCAGATAGTTTTTCCAATGTTAAGTCAATGGGATATTTTCACACATTTTCTTCGCCCGCTGTACGATTATCGTAAGTCCGATTGCTTAGAAAAGTCATAGCACACCTCTCCTCAATATCCCGCACGATTTGACACCTCATTCATGGGTCTGTGACAAAAAATGCGGGAGGAGTAGCGTGCCAAAGTTTTGACAAGGCGAATAGTAATAGTAACACTAGAAGGTACATTTCCTGAAGAAAATGTGAGTGGTGCTTGCAGTGGCAAAACTCGCCCCTCTGTTGCTAAGGTGTGGTTGGTAGGACCTTGCTAGGTACCTTGGTTGCTAGGTGGTTGCTAGGGTCCCCATGATGGTTGCTAGGGCTGTTGCTAGGGTACCCGGGATGGTTGCTAGGGTAATCAGGGTGGTTGCTAGGGTGTTGCTATGTGGTTGCTAGGGTACCTGGGGTGGTTGCTAGGGTCCCCATGATGGTTGCTAGGGCCGTTGCTAGGGTACCCAGGTGGTTGCTAGGGTTAATCGGGATGGTTGCTAGGTGTTGCTATGTGGTTGCTAGGGTACCCAGGGTGGTTGCTAGGGTTCCCATGATGGTTGCTTAGGGCCGTTGCAGGGTACCCAGGGTGGTTGCTAGGGTAATCGGGGCGGTTTGCTAGGGTGTTGCTATGGGGGTTGCTAGGGTACCCGGGTGTGGTTGCTAGGGCGGGTTGCTAGGGTCCCATGATGGTTGCTAGGGCCGTTGCTAAGGTACCCAGGGTGGTTGCTAGGGTAATCGGGGGTGGTTGCTAGGGTGTTGCTATGTGGTGCTAGGGTACCCGGGGTGGTTGCTAGGGCGGTTGCTAGGGTCCCCATGATGGTTGCTAGGGCCGTTGCTAAGGTACCCAGGGTGGTTGCTAGGGTAATCGGGGCGGTTGCTAGGGTGTTGCTATGTGGTTGCTAGGGTACCCGGGGTGGTTGCTAGGGCGGTTGCTATGGTAACCTGGGTGGTTGCTAGGCAGTTGCTACGGTACTTGGGGTGGTTGCTAAGGTGTTGCTAGGCGGTTGCTAGGGTGTTTTGGCTGGTTGCTAGGCAGTTGCTATGGTCTCCTGGGTGGTTGCTATGATGTTACTAGGTGGTTGGTAGTTGTCACAGATGGTCACTATGTAGTTATTATAGAGTTCTTAGCCCATTTGAGCACTTAGCTAATCACTATTAGCATGTAGCTAATCACTGCTAGCATGACTAGCATGTTGGAAGTCCAGTGTGCTAGCATGAGTCAAAAAATCCAACCGCCATGTCTGTACGATGTTCTGATGCAGAGATATAGGTCGTGCAAAACGGTTGCTAGGGTACTCCGTTTGGTTGCTATGGAGTGGCCTGGCAGCTGCCAATGGTGATACTCCAAAGGCTGCTCGCCAATATAAACCAACCCCCATGTCTCTACGATGTTCTGATGCAGAGATATAGATCTTGCAAAACGGTTGCTAGGGTACTGTGTTTGGTTGCTAGGGAGTGGCCTGGCAGCTGCCAATGATGATACTCCAATGGTTGCTTGCTAATATAAACCAACCCCCATGCTTCTATGTCTTTCAGATGTTAAGATATCTCTCTATACTTTGGGTTGCTAGGTAGCTCTTAATGGTTGCTAGGGCGTGGCTAGGTTGTCTTGAAGGAGATACATGATTGGCCGTTTGCTGCCCGAGTCAAACGAGCCCACCCTCATGTTTCTATGACACTTCTATCCAAAGTTATTCATTTGATCTTTTTCAATGGAAGTCTATGGGGCTTGTTGCTATGGTGCTCTATATGGTTGCTAGGGCGTGGCTTGATAGATTCATAGTGATCCTGAGAGTCTGATTGGTTGCCTGATTCAAATGAGCCCACCCCCTTGTCTCTATGACACTGTGATCCAGAGTTATGTTCAATACAAAATCCCTATGTAATGTCCCATAGCAGGAAAAGTCCTCCCTATACTTTGTATTAGGGGCCATTTTGGGGGGCTCTCGCGCCCCAGGGGTACAACTTATACCCCACTGCGGGGTATGTTCTCGCACAGCCTGATAGCCTCTCCAAATGTGGTGATTCACGTGTTTCTGCGAAATTCTCTCTCGGAGCTACGATCCGTCAAAGTTGGCCGCAATGCATTGTCTATGCGATTTTTCGCCCGTTTTTCGCCCGGTGTACGAACATCGTACGCCCGATCGCTTATAAAAGTCATAGCACACCATTCCCGATTAGGCCGCACGATTTGACGCCTGTTTCGTTGGTCTGTGACAAAAACTGCGGGACTAGTTACGCGCCGAAATTTGTACGGATCTAGTATAATAATAATAATAATAATAAGTATGTGAGATAATAATAGTGATGCCTTGCCTCCGGCAAGCACCACTAACTAGAAGGTACATTTCCTGAAGAAAATGTGAGTGGTGCTTGCAGTGGCAAAACTCGCCCCTCTGTTGCTAGGGTGTTGCAATGAGGTTGCTAGGGTACATGGGGTGGTTGCTAGGGTGGTTGCTAGGGTCCCCATGATGGTTGCTAGGGCCGTTGCTAGGGTACCCAGGGTGGTTGCTAGGGTAATCGGGGTGGTTGCTAGGGTGTTGCTATGTGGTTGCTAGGGTACCCGGGGTGGTTGCTAGGGCGGTTGCTAGGGTCCCCATGATGGTTGCTAGGGCCGTTGCTAGGGTACCCAGAGTGGTTGCTAGGGTAATCGGGGCGGTTGCTAGGGTGTTGCTATGTGGTTGCTAGGGTACCCGGGGTGGTTGCTAGGGCGGTTGCTAGGGTCCCCATGATGGTTGCTAGGGCCGTTGCTAAGGTACCCAGGGTGGTTGCTAGGGTGATTGGGGCGGTTGCTAGGGTGTTGCTATGTGGTTGCTAGGGTACCCGGGGTGGTTGCTAGGGCGGTTGCTAGGGTCCCCATGATGGTTGCTAGGGCCGTTGCTAAGGTACCCAGGGTGGTTGCTAGGGTAATCGGGGTGGTTGCTAGGGTGTTGCTATGTGGTTGCTAGGGTACCCGGGGTGGTTGCTAGGGCGGTTGCTAGGGTCCCCATGATGGTTGCTAGGGCCGTTGCTAAGGTACCCAGGGTGGTTGCTAGGGTAATTGGGGCGGTTGCTAGGGTGTTGCTATGTGGTTGCTAGGGTACCCGGGGTGGTTGCTAGGGCGGTTGCTATGGTAACCTGGGTGGTTGCTAGGCAGTTGCTACGGTACTTGGGGTGGTTGCTAAGGTGTTGCTAGGCGGTTGCTAGGGTGTTTTGGCTGGTTGCTAGGCAGTTGCTATGGTCTCCTGGGTGGTTGCTATGATGTTACTAGGTGGTTGGTAGTTGTCACAGATGGTCACTATGTAGTTATTATAGAGTTCTTAGCCCATTTGAGCACTTAGCTAATCACTATTAGCATGTAGCTAATCACTGCTAGCATGACTAGCATGTTGGAAGTCCAGTGTGCTAGCATGAGTCAAAAAATCCAACCGCCATGTCTGTACGATGTTCTGATGCAGAGATATAGGTCGTGCAAAACGGTTGCTAGGGTACTCCATTTGGTTGCTATGGAGTGGCTTGGCAGCTGCCAATGGTGATACTCCAAAGGCTGCTCGCCAATATAAACCAACCCCCATGCCTCTACGATGTTCTGATGCGGAGATATAGATCTTGCAAAACGGTTGCTAGGGTACTGTGTTTGGTTGCTAGGGAGTGGCCTGGCAGCTGCCAATGATGATACTCCAATGGTTGCTTGCTAATATAAACCAACCCCCATGCTTCTATGTCTTTCAGATGTTAAGATATCTATCTTTGGATTTGGTTGCTAGGTAGCTCTTAATGGTTGCTAGGGCGTGGCTAGGTTGTCATGAAGGAGATACATGATTGGCCGTTTGCTGCCCGAGTCAAACGAGCCCACCCTCATGTTTCTATGACACTTCTATCCAAAGTTATTCATTTGATCTTTTTCAATGGAAGTCTATGGGGCTTGTTGCTATGGCGCTCTATATGGTTGCTAGGGCGTGGCTTGATAACTTCATAGTGATCCTGAGAGACTGATTGGTTGCCTGATTAATATGAGCCCACCCCCTTGTCTCTATGACACTGTAATCCAGAGTTATGTTCAATGCAAAATCCCTATGTAATTTCCCATAGTAGCCCTCCCTATACTTTGTATTAGGGGCAAATTTGGGGGGCTCTAGCCCCCCAGGGGTACAACTTATACCCCAATGCGGGGTGTGTTCTGGCACAGGCTGATAGCCTCTCCAGATGTGGTGATTCACGTGTTTCTGCGAAATTCTCTCTCCGAGCTACGATCCGTCAAAGTTGGCCGCAATTCATTGTCTATGGGATTTTTCGCCCGATTTTTCGCCCGGTGTACGAACATCGTACGCCCGATCGCTTATAAAAGTCATAGCACACCATTCCCGTATAGGCCGCACGATTTGACGCCTGTTTCGTTGGTCTGTGACGAAAACTGCGGGACTAGTTACGCGCCGAAAATCGTACGGAAGAAGTAAGAATAATAATAATAATAATAAGTATGTGAGATAATAGTAGTAGTGCTTTGCCTCCGGCAAGCACCACTAACTAGAAGGTACATTTCCTGAAGAAAATGTGAGTGGTGCTTGCAGTGGCAAAACTCGCCCCTCTGTTGCTAAGGTGTGGTTGCTAGGGTACCCGGGGGTGGTTGCTAGGGTGGTTGCTATGGTAACCTGGGTGGTTGCTAGGGCCGTTGCTAAGGTACACAAGGTGGTTGCTAGGGTAATTGGGGCAGTTGCTAGGGTGTTGCTATGTGGTTGCTAGGGTGCCCGGGTGGTTGCTAGGGCGGTTGCTAGGGTCCCCCAAGATGGTTGCTAGGGTAATCGGGGTGGTTGCTAGGGTGTTGCTATGTGGTTGCTAGGGTACCCGGGGTGGTTGCTAGGGCGGTTGCTAGGGTCCCCATGATGGTTGCTAGGGCCGTTGCTAGGGTACCCAGGTTGGTTGCTAGGTAATCGGGGTGGTTGCTAGGGTGTTGCTATGTGGTTGCTAGGGTACCCGGGGTGGTTGCTAGGGCGGTTGCTAGGGTCCCCATGATGGTTGCTAGGGCCGTTGCTAGGTACCCAGCTTGGTTGCTAGGGTAATCGGGGTGGTTGCTAGGGTGTTGCTATGTGGTTGCTAGGGTACCCGGGGTGGTTGCTAGGGCGGTTGCTAGGGTCCCCATGATGGTTGCTAGGGCCGTTGCTAGGGTACCCAGGTGGTTGCTAGGGTAATCGGGGTGGTTGCTAAGGTGTTGCTAGGCGGTTGCTAGGGTACCCGGGTGGTTGCTAGGCAGTTGCTATTGTCTCCTGGGTGGTTGCTATGATGTTACTAGGTGGTTGGTAGTTTTCACAGATGGTCACTATGTAGTTATTATAGAGTTCTTAGCCCATTTGAGCACTTAGCTAATCACTATTAGCATGTAGCTAATCACTGCTAGCATGACTAGCATGTTGGAAGTCCAGTGTGCTAGCATGAGTCAAAAAATCCAACCGCCATGTCTGTACGATGTTCTGATGCAGAGATATAGGTCGTGCAAAACGGTTGCTAGGGTACTCTGTTTGGTTGCTATGGAGTGGCTTGGCAGCTGCCAATGGTGATACTCCAAAGGCTGCTCGCCAATATAAACCAACCCCCATGCCTCTACAATGTTCTGATGCAGAGATATAGATCTTGCAAAACGGTTGCTAGGGTACTGTGTTTGGTTGCTAGGGAGTGGCCTGGCAACTGCCAATGATGATACTCCGAAGTCTGCTTGCTAGTATGAATTATATAAACCAACCCCCATGCCTTTATGATATTCAGATTTGAAGATATCTCTCTATGCTTTTGGTCGCTAGGGAGGTCCAAATGGTTGCTAGGGCGTGGCTATGAAGTGCTGAAGGTGATTCGTGATTGGCCATTTGCCGCCCCGAGTCAAACGAGCCCACCCTCATGTTTCTATGACACTTCTATCCAAAGTTATTCATTTTAACTTTTTCAATGGAAGTCTATGGAGCTTGTTGCTATGGTGTTCTATATGGTTGCTAGGGCGTGGCTTGATAGCTTCATAATGATCATGAGAGACTGATTGGTTGCCTGATTCAAATGAGCCCACCCCCTTTGTCTCTATGACTATGTGATCCATAGTTATGTTCAATGCAAAATCCCTATGTAATTTCCCACAGTAGGATAAACACATTGTTTCATGGGCGATCCCTCCCCATTGGCTTAGTATGGGGCAACTTTGGGGGGCTCTTGCGCCCCAGGGGTACAACTTATACCCCATTGCGGGGTATGATCGCGCACAGCCTGATAGCCTCTCCAAATGTGGTGATTCACATGTTTCTGCGAAATTCTCTCTCGGAGCTACGATCCGTCAAAGTTGGCCGTAATGCATTGTCTATGCGATTTTTCGCCCGTTTTTTCGCCCGGTGTACGAACATCGTACGCCCGATCGCTTATAAAAGTCATAGCACACCATTCCCGATTAGGCCGCACGATTGACGCCTGTTTCGTTGGTCTGTGTCAAAAACTGCGGGACAAGTTACGCGCCGAAAATTTTGGCGGAAGAAGAATAAGAATAACTAGAAGGTACTTTCCTGAAGAAAATGTGAGTGGTGCTTGCAGTGGCAAAACTCGCCCCTCTGTTGCTAAGGTGTGGTTGCTAGGGTACCCGGGGTGGTTGCTAGGGTGGTTGCTATGGTAACCTGGGTGGTTGCTAGGGCCGTTGCTAAGGTACACAAGGTGGTTGCTAGGGTAATTGGGGCAGTTGCTAGGGTGTTGCTATGTGGTTGCTAGGGTGCCCGGGTGGTTGCTAGGGCGGTTGCTAGGGTCCCCAAGATGGTTGCTAGGGTAATCGGGGTGGTTGCTAGGGTGTTGCTATGTGGTTGCTAGGGTACCCGGGTGGTTGCTAGGGCGGTTGCTAGGGTCCCCATGATGGTTGCTAGGGCCGTTGCTAGGGTACCCAGGTTGGTTGCTAGGTAATCGGGGTGGTTGCTAGGGTGTTGCTATTGGTTTGCTAGGGTACCCGGGGTGGTTGCTAGGGCGGTTGCTAGGTCCCCATGATGGTTGCTAGGGCCGTTGCTAGGGTACCCAGCTTGGTTGCTAGGGTAATCGGGGTGGTTGCTAGGGGTGTTGCTATGTGGTTGCTAGGGTACCCGGGGGTGGTTGCTAGGGCGGTTGCTAGGGTCCCCATGATGGTTGCTAGGGCCGTTGCTAGGGTACCCAGGGTGGTTGCTAGGGTAATCGGGGTGGTTGCTAAGGTGTTGCTAGGCGGTTGCTAGGGTACCCGGGGTGGTTGCTAGGCAGTTGCTATTGTCTCCTGGGTGGTTGCTATGATGTTACTAGGTGGTTGGTAGTTTTCACAGATTGGTCACTATGTAGGTTATTATAGAGTTCTTAGCCCATTTGAGCACTTAGCTAATCACTATTAGCATGTAGCTAATCACTGCTAGATGACTAGCATGTTGGAAGTCCAGTGTGCTAGCATGAATCAAAAAATCCAACCCCATGTCTGTACGATGTTCTGATGCAGAGATATAGGTCGTGCAAAACGGTTGCTAGGGTACTCCGTTTGGTTGCTATGGAGTGGCTTGGCAGCTGCCAATGGTGATACTCCAAAGGCTGCTCGCCAATATAAACCAACCCCCATGCCTCTACGATGTTCTGATGAAGAGATATAGATTTTGCAAAACGGTTGCTAGGGTACTGTGTTTGGTTGCTAGGGAGTGGCCTGGCAACTGCCAATGATGATACTCCGAAGTCTGCTTGCTAGTATGAATATATAAACCAACCCCCATGCCTTTATGATATTCAGATTTGAAGATATCTCTCTATGCTTTTGGTCGCTAGGGAGGTCCAAATGGTTGCTAGGGCGTGGCTATGAAGTGCTGAAGGTGATTCGTGATGGCCATTTGCTGCCCGAGTCAACGAGCCCACCCTCATGTTTCTTATGACACTCTTCTATCCAAAGTTATTCATTTAAAACTTTTTTTCAATGGAAGTCTATGGA
>NW_020527404.1:0-22455 GCF_003368295.1 Carassius auratus | reverse complement strand
GGAGGAAAGCTCGATGCATCGATGCATCGCGATTCGTTATCTAACGATCCAGAATCGATTCTCAAAAATTCAGAATCGATTCGGTGTTCAATTCAAATGCGAGCGCTGTCAAGACTCACTTGACCAAACAAAAAAGACGGTGATGGACGACCGTTCATATGCTGGTGAAAACCAAGGATTTCGCACGATGTTACAGGTACTTGAGCCACGATCCTTTGCCCTCACGTCGTTATTTTAGTGAGACGGCTGTCCCCGCACTCTACAGTGAGTGTAAAATAACATCTTAGATCCCTAATTTCCCTGTCATACAAATTGAGAACTGTTTATTCTTAATGATTGTTCATTGCAATTGTATGTCTTACCATTCATTCAGAGTTTGTTAATCCTAAAATAACTTTGTTAATAAATTAAAAAGTATTGAAAAGAAATATTGATAATCATTTTTAATTGGCAATACTGTCAAACAGATATTCTAACTATATAAAAGCATAGTAACTCCAATTTTGGTTAAATAAAAAGTTTAGAGTATTTTTGCACAGCAGGATAATTAATTAAGAATCGTTTTGGGAATCGGATCGTTCCTCCCAGAATCGGAATCGGATCGAATCGTTAAGTGCCTTAAGATTCCCCACCTCTATTGGCAACAGGAAGTGAACATATTTTACGCGCATTGCGGACAAACTACTCCTAGAAATTTTATGACATCAGTGTCTTTTTTGTAGTCAGTCTAATCTAAAGGCCTGTGCGATGTTCAGTTGTGAAGATCTTGAGTTTTCGTTAAAGGCTTGTTCATGGCGCCGTGACGAAGTTCAATGTCTCGCCATGGGAATAAAAGATGTTATAACTCAGGCATAAAATGTCCGATCTTCCCCAAACTTCACATGTGTGATAAGAGTCCTGGCCTGAACAGATCTGCAGGCCAATATTCCATCGGTGTGGCAGTATGGCTCTATAGCGCCACCTATACACTTTCAAAGGAGTGCGCCTCGAGCTATGTTCACGTACATGTACAAAAATTGGTACACACATGTAACACTCCAATACCTACAAAAAAGTCTCTTGGTACGAAATCCGGATCCCAACAGGAAGTCGGTTATTTTGAATTTTCCCTTCAAAATTGGTGTTGTTTTTGCCATTTTCAGGGGTTGTATTTTAACGAACTCCTCCTAGAGATTTATTCAGATCAACACCAAACTTGGTCAGTGTAATCTAAAGCCCTTTGCGATAATAAATTGCGAAGGACTTGAGGTTTCGTTAAAGGGCGGGTCCATGGCGGCCTGACAAATTTCGATGTTTCGCCATGAAAAAGGAAGTTGCTGTAACTCAGACATACAATGTCCAATCTGCCCCAAACTTCACATGTTGGATAAGACTCTTGACCTGAACAGATCTACATGCCAATATTCAGTTATAGTCATAGCGCCACCTATTGGCAACAGGAAGTTACATATTTTACACTGCGACAAACTACTCCTAGAAATTTTATGACATCAATGTCTTTTTTGTGGTCAGTCTAATCTAAAGACCTGTGTGATGTTTAGTTGTGAAGATCTTGAGTTTTTGTTAAAAGGTGTGTCCATGGCGCTGTGATGAAGTTCGATGTCTCGCCATGGGAATAAAAGATGTTATAACTCAGGCATAAAATGTCCGATCTTGCCCAAACTTCACTTGTGTGATAAGGGTCCTGGCCTAAACAGATCTGAAGGCCAATATTCCATCGAATGTGGCAAAATGGCTCGATAGCGCCACCTATACACTTTCAACGGAGTGCGTATACACTTTAAACGGAGTGCGCCTCGAGCTATGTTTCACGTACATGTACAAAAATCGGTACACACATGTAACACACCAATATCTACGAAAAAGTCTCTTGGTACGAAATCCGAATCCCAACAGGAAGTCAGTTATTTCGAATTTTCTCTGCAAAATTAGTGTTGTTTTGGCCATTTTCAGGGGTTGGACTTTAACGAACTCCTCCTAGAGATTTATTCAGATCAACACCAAACTTGGTCAGTGTAATCTAAAGCCTTTTGCGATCTAAAATTGCGAAGATCTTGAGGTTTCGTTAAAGGGCGTGTCCATGGCGGCCTGACAAATTTCGATGTTTCGCCATGAAATAGGATGTTGTTGTAACTCAGGCATAAAATGTCCAATCCTCTCCAAACCTCACATGTTCGACAAAAGTCCTGCCCTGAACACATCTGAAGGCCAATATTCCACTATAATGATAGCGCCACCTGCTGGCAACAGGAAGATTGGCACATGTATGGAATAAACATTGATATATTCTACTTATATTTATGAGTTTAAACGCATATTTCTCACCGTTCACCTATTAACTAAAGCCACTCGCTGCCGGTGAGCCCGGGTGCGAGGGCCCGTTCATCGCTGCTTGCAGCTTTAATTATTATTATTATTATTATTATTATTCTTCTTCTCTAAGATGAATCGCATTTTTGAGGGCCTAAACATGCTCGAAAACTCATGAAACTTTGCACACACCTCAGAACTGGCGAAAATTTACGTCTGATATGGGTTTCAGAAGTGGGTGTGGCAAAATGGCTCAACAGCGCCACCTATACACGTTCAACGGTGTGCGCCTCGAGCTACGTTTCATGTACATGTATGAAAATCGGTATACACATGTAACTCTCCAATACCTACAAAAAAGTCTCTTGGAGCAAAATCCGAAACCCAACAGGAAGTCGGTTATTTCTAATATTATGAGCAAATTTTGTGTCATTTTTGTCATTTCCATGCGTTGTATTTTAACGAACTCCTCCTAGAGATTAATTCAGATCAACACCAAATTTGGTATGCCTAATCTAAAGGCCTTTGCGATGTTAAATTGCGAAGCTTTTGAGTTTTCGTTAAAGGGCCTGTGTGTGGCGGCCTGGCGAATTTCGATGATTCGCCATGAAACAGGAAGTTGCTATAACTCAGACATAAAATGACCAATCTGCCCCAAACTTCACATGTTTGATGAGACTCCTGTCCTGAACAGTTTGACATGACCATATTCAGTTATAGTCATAGCGCCACCTATTGGAAACAGGAAGTGACATATTTTACGCTGCGACAAACTACTCCTAGAAATTTTTGACATCAATGTCTTTTTTGTCGTCAGTCTAATCTAAAGGCCTGTACGATGTTAAATTGAGAAGATCTTGAGTTTTCGTTAAAGGGCGTGTCCATGGCGCCATGTCAAAGTTCGATGTCTCGCCATGGGAGTAGAAGTTGTTGTAACTCAGTCATAAAATATCAGATCTTGCCCAAACTTCAAATGTTTGATAAGAGTACTGACCTGAACACATCTGGAGGCTAATATTCCATTGGGTGTGGCAAAATGGCTCGATAGCGCCACCTATACATTTTCAATGGAGTGCGCCTCGAGCTACATGTCATATACATGTACGAAAATCGGTAAACATATGTAACACACCAATAGCTACAAAAAAGTCTCTTGGTACGAAACCCGAATCCCAACAGGAAGTCGGTTATTTTTAATTTTCCCTGCAAAATTGGTGTTGTTTTTGTCATTTTCAGGGGTTGTATTTTAACGAACTCCTCCTAGAGATTTATTCAGATCAACACCAAACTTGGTCAGTGTAATCTAAAGCCCTTTGCCATGTTAAATTGCGAAGGAATTGAGGTTTTGTTAAAGGGCGTGTCCATGGCGGCCTGACAAATTTCGATGATTCGCCATGAAAAATGATGGTGCTATAACTCACACATACAATGTCCAATCCGCCCCAAACTTCACATTTTTGATAAGACTCTTCACCTGAACAGATCTACATGCCAATATTCAGTTATAGTCATAGCGCCACCTATTGGCAACTGGAAGTGACATATTTTACACTGTGACAAACTACTCCTAGAAATTTTATGACATCAATGTCTTTTTTGTGGTCAGTCTAATCTAAAGACCTGTGTGATGTTTAGTTGTGAAGATCTTGAATTTTTGTTAAAAGGCATGTCCATGTCGCCATGACAAAGTTCGATGTCTCGCCATGGGAATAAAAGATGTTATAACTCAGGCATAAAATGTCCGATCTTGCCCAAACTTCACATGTGTGATAAGGGTCCTGGCTTGAACACATCTGAAGGCCAATATTCCATTATAACGATAGCGCCACCTGCTGGCAACAGGAAGATTGGCACACATATGGAATAAACTTTGATATATTGCACTTATATTTATGAGTTTAAATGCATATTTCTCAACGTACACCTTTTTACTAAAGCCACACGATGGCGGTGAGCCCGGGTGCGAGGGCCCGTTCATCGCTGCTTGCAGCTTTAATTAGGGCCCGAGCACCGAAGGTGTGAGGACCCTATTGTATCTGCTTCGTTTATTATTATTATTATTATTATTACGGTGCCAAATGAATCGCCTTTTTGAAGGCCTAAACATACTCAAAAAGTCAGGAAAATTTGCACACACCTCCGAACTGGCGAAAATTTACGTCTGATATGGGTTTCAGAAGTGGGCGTGGCAAAATGGCTCGATAGCGCCACCTATACACGTTCAGCGGTGTGCGCCTCGAGCTACGTTCCACGCACATGTATGAAAATCGGTACACACATGTAACACACCAAGACCTACAAAAAAGACTCTTGGAGCAAAATTCTAAACCCAACAGGAAGTCAGATATTTTTTATTTTATGAGCAAATTTTTTGTCATTTTTGCCATTTCCATGCATTGTATTTTAACGAACTCCTCCTAGAGATTTATTCAGATCAACACCAAATTTGGTATGCCTAATCTAAAGGGCTTTGCGATGTTAAATTGCGAAGATCTTGAGTTTTCGTTCAAGTTCGTGTCCGTGGCGGCCTGGCGAATTTCGATGATTCGCCATGAAAAATGAAGTTGCTATAACTCAGACATACAATGTCCAATCTGCCCCAAACTTCACATGTTTGATGAGACTCTGACCCTGAACATATTGACATGCCCATATTCAGTTAAAGTCATAGCGCCTCCTATTGGCAACAGGAAGTGGCATATTTTACACTGCGACAAACTACTCCTAGAAATTTTACAACATCAATGTCTTTTTTGTGGTCAGTCTAATATAAAGGCCTGTGCGATGTTAAATTGTGAAGATCTTGAGTTTTGGTTAAAAGGCGTGTCCATGGCGCCGTGACGAAGTTCGATGTCTCGCCATGGGAATAAAAGATGTTATAACTCAGGCATAAAATGTCCGATCTTCCCCAAACTGCACATGTGTGATAAGAGTCCTGGCCTGAACACATCTGAAGGCCAAAATTCCATCAGGTGTGGCAAAATGGCTCGATAGCGCCACCTATACACTTTCAACAGAGTGCGCCTCGAGCTATGTTTCACGTACATGTACAAAAATCGGTATACACATGTAACACACCAATACCTACAAAAAAGTCTCTTGGTACGAAATCCGAATCCCAACAGGAAGTCGGATATTTAGAATTGTCTCTGCAAAATTGGCGTTGTTTTTGCCATTTTCAGGGGTTGTACTTTAACGAACTCCTCCTAGAGATTTATTCAGATCAACACCAAACCTGGTCAGTGTAATCTTAAGCCCTTTGCGATGTTAAATTGCGAAGATCTTTAGATTTCGTTAAAGGGCGTGTCCATGGTGGCCTGACAAATTTCGATGTTTCTCCATGAAAAAGGAATTTGCTGTAACTCAGACATACAATGTCCAATCTGCCCCAAACTTCACATGTTAGATAAAACTTCTGCCCTTAACAGATCTGCATGCCCACATTCAGTTATAGTCATAGCGCCACCTATTGGCAACAGGAAGTGACATGTTTTACGCTGCGACAAACTACTCCTATAATTTTTTTGAGATTAACATATATTTTGTGGTCAGTCTAATCTAAAGGCCTGTGCAATGTTAACTTTTGGAGATCTTGAGTTTTTGTTAAAGGGCGTTTCCATGGCGCCATGACAAAATTTGATGTCTTGCCACAGCAAGAGAAGTTGTTGTAACTCAAGCATAAAATGTTCAATCTTCCCCAAACTTCACATGTTTGATAAGAGTCCTGGCCTGAACACATATGAAGGCCAATATTCCATTATAATGATAGCGCCACCTGCTGGCAACGGTAAGATTGGCACATATATGGGATATACTTCAATATATTCCACTTATATTTAGGACATTAAATGCATATTTCTCAATGTTCACCTTTTTACTAAAGCCACACGATGGCGGTGAGCCCGGGTGCGAGGGCCCGTTCATCGCTGCTTGCAGCTTTAATTAGGGCTCAAGCCCAAAGGGCGAGAGGCCTATTGTTTTCCTTAGGATTATTTTTTATTATTATTATTATTATTATTATTTTTTTTTTTTTTTTCAACGTCTCGGGGGCTTTTGGGGCCCTTAACGTGCTTAAAAAGTCTTGAAAATTGGCACACAGATTGGAACCTGCGGCCATTAGGGCCAGGCAGAGACTGATACACGGGCGTGGCACAGGGGCTCTACAGCGCCCCCTGGAATATGGAGGGCCATATATCATACATTCTTGCTCGTAGACGAATGAAACTCGGTACACATATAGAACTCATCAATACAAACAACTTTTGTATTGCATATCATAGGCTCCGCCCAACAGGAAGTTGGCTATTTAGGGTTTAGTATTCAAATTTTTCGTCAAAGTTGTGGGGCCTTTTGGGGTCCTTAACATACTCAAAAACTCTTGAAAATTTGCGCACACTTTGGAATCTGTGGCCTTTAGGAGCCTGCAGAGGCTGGGACCCGGGCGTGGCACAGGGGCTCTACGGCGCCCCCTGGAACACAGTCAGAAATGTTGATGTATAGCTCACACATACTTGCACATATTCATATGAAACTCAGTACACATATAGATCTCATCGTGCCGAACAACTTTCGTATTGCATGTCATAGGCTCCACCCAACAAGAAGTCAGCTATTTAGAGTTATGTAAAAAGCGCATGCTCTGGAATTTGAAATACTTGTCATAGGTTTTTTTCTCGATTGCCGCCAAACTCGGTCAACATGATCTCAAGACACTGGGGATGAAAAATTGCCAGGGGATTTTTGATATCTCGAACGGTTTGCTCGTGGCGAGGCGTTGAAATTATGGCGAGAAATGAGAAACAGGAAGTGTCTAATACCATCCACATACATTTCCTGATTTTAATCAAACTTCATCAGATTATTCGTTGTATGATGTCGATCGCATATATGTGACTATTAGGAGTCAAAGTTATAGCGCCACCAACTGGCAGAAGGAAGTGTGTCATTTTCAAAATGATTTGAATTCAGCATCTTATTATTACTCGATTTGCTTCAAACTTCATCAGAATAATGTTAAAACACAGCCGATATAAATCTGCAAGGGGGATATTGATATCTAAAAAATTGTTGGCGTGGCAACATGTCAAACTGGAATACTTCTCAGGTGATTTTGAGGCAAATAACATACTTAGAATTTCACAAAACTCTGAACACACATCAGTATTTCTGATAGGAACTTAAATTGTGAATGGATTTTGGATAGCTTGAATGGTTTTGCCGTGGTGATTTTTTTAAATGACCTTACAAAGGGAATCATTATTGTATTTTTAAATTGCAGCTTCCAAACACGTCAAAGAATTTTTTCATACAGATGAAAAAGTCATTCTGAGGAAATATGCATAGTTTAACGACTTTACAACACTGTATGGATAACAGAAAATTAAAAAACTGTCAGACATCTCATCTCACTCTGTCCCTCTGTTTGAGTGTATGTGCTTCAGACTTCCATTGTCTGAGAGAAATTGCGCCCCTACAGGTTCAATTCCCGGACTTTTACTTTCACTTTTAAATCGGTTAAAAATACAAACAAATACTTAGATTTAATTCACACTGACAAGCTAAACCAACATATCTGATTATTACCGGTTCAGGGCTCATGGATAAATTATTTCTGGCCAGAGATACGTGAGAAATAGGAGAGATGAATCACCGCTGTGACCACGAGCGTCTGGAGTAAAGAGCTCAGAGAAAACGAATTTATTCCTGTTTTAAAGCTTTTAAAAATAAATTATTACAGCGATATCACACAATCAACCAATTAGAACACACCAAGAGCTAAATTCAGATGTTTTTGAACTGTTTGTGTGAAAATGAAATATTTGTGGCTGCCTATCTGAAATCACCGCCTCCGATCAGCGCGTACAGTGTCCAGCTCAAAACAAACGAATTTATTCTTGTTTAAGAGCTTTTTTAAATAAAATATTACCACAAATGCACACAATAAACCCATTGTAACACTACAAGAGCTAAATGCAGGTGTTTGTGACCTGTTTAAGTGTGCAAGACTATTTGAAAGCGCGACTGGCAGAATAACATATCTCTTGAGCTGCAGGTTTCTGTCTTTCGTCGTACGAACGAACACATCACGGACAAGATTATTTCAAAATACATAATAGCTTGGCGAATATAAACGAAAACAGCCACGTGAACATAAACTGGATCTACTGGATTTGAATATTAAAGTGACCACATTTACCACTTGTTTCTGTCTTCAATTTTAATCTATATAAAAAAGGAAACTCATTCGACTTGGCTGCTTTTTTAATGTGTGCGTATTTATTTATTTACCTTTTTATACATTTTGTATAATTTCATAGTTTGTGTATTACAATTATAAAAACAAAAATAAATTTAGCCACTCACATAGAAATAGCTTAGGCCTTATCCTTTTTCTGACAGTTTTAGGGATTTTTAAAAATCCTAAAAAAAACCTTATTTGTGCTGCAAATAATAATTTCAAACTCATTTGATACTGACCTATGACATCCTGTGACATTATATTTATTTGATTTTACATAATCTCATAGATGTAACAGTAAATCTGTTCAGCTCACAGATCAATACTAAGCTGTAATGCAAGCAGAACTTTCACAAATGCTTATGAGTCATTTAAGGATTTGATAACACTGTAAAATAATGTCTAATTTGTTAACATTAGCAAATGCATTGATAACACTTTATAATAACTGCACTCATTAGTAAATAGTCAGTTCATGCTTTATAAAGCCTTGTCCCAATATTAATAGTCAGTAGTAAGCAGTTTATAAATACAGCTATAAATAGCTTGTCCTTGGTTTATAAGCACATTTATTAAAAAGGAGAGTAAAGGGTCAGTTATCTTCCTATGAAAAATAAAAGATAAAAATAAACAAACAACAACACAGATTGATACAGAACTCAGAAATTTTATTGTGGATTTATGATAAAATCAGCCTGTAAATGAATTCATACTCCTCCTCATACTATTCCATACTCCTTTTTCAACATGATGCCAATATACTGAGATGTTAAATTGTGAATGGGTTTAGGATAGCTTAAATGGTGTTGCCATAGAGATTTATTAAAGTAACATAAAAAATACAATAGTTATTTTACTATATCTTTAAAATTTTTCATTATAACTCTTCATAATTTTTTATATAAGTAGAAGTCATCATTTGAAGGAAGCACAGTAAGTTTCATAGCTTTATCATTTTCAAGAGCCAGCATAAAATTAAAACTATCATAACTTATAAATCAAGCTTGCAATTCTTAGTTCCAATAATGGCCACCAGAGGGAGCTATAGGATTACTTTTAAATAATTATTGTAGAAACGAGTATGATTTTAATCATTTATAGAAATCTTTCAAAAAAAAAAAATGAATTGTATGTATTTTACTGATAAAATGACCCTCACTTAATTAGAATAACAAGCTGAAGTATTGTGAACTGTATATTAAGAAAAATTCTTTATAGGCTTTATGGACAGATATGTTTTGAGTGACTCTTGAAGGTTCAGCACCACATCCTCTTTTACCACTGTTTAAAGAATTAATCTTACAGAACAGGTGTGAATGAATTTTGGATTGCTTGAATGGTTTTGTCGTGGTGATCTTTTGAAATAATAGTAAAAAAGGAACCAGTAAATGTCTTTTTATTTTTTTAAAGTGCAGCTTCTAAACACTTAAAAAAAATGTACACATAGAAGACCAGTCATTCTGAGGCATATTTCCTCAGAATGACTGGTCTCATGACAATAGTTTCATGACTATACAACACTATGTGGATGATAGAAAATTAAAAAAACTATCATACATCTGATGTCACTCAGTCCCACTGTCACTGTGGGTAATGTGTGTGTGTGTGTGTGTGTGTTAAGTGAATTAGGTGTGAAACTATCAGGGTGCATTTAGTCTCCAGCGCCAACATTTTACAGAACTGCCACTTTCCTGGAGTCTCCAGAATTACTCGGTGTCCGGCTCTGAGAGACTTAAGATCCCAAAAAATGATTTAATTAGAATACCATGAAGTATTGTGAAATACTATATATTAAGGCTTTATATATAGGCTTTATGAACAGATTAGAGTGTCTCGTGAAGGACCAGCACCACCTCCTCTTGTTCGATGGTTTGAGGAATATATCTTCCAGAATCCGGGATTAAGATTTAGGAGCTCATTTTTATTCCACCTCCTTTCCTGAAAAGTCTGTCTTGCAGAATTGACTAAAAATTAATCTTCACATTAATTCCTAATTATTTTGCAATTCTTTTTGTCAGTTCTTCTTGACCTGTTTTTCTCTTCCAGCTTTCCTGGACTATTGTATAGCACTCATAAATGATTAAATAAAAAATAATGGTAGTTATTAAGATTGATATGGTTTGGAATTGGTAAAAAATGCTTGGAAAAAAATCACAATAAAACAATGTTTTAATGTTTAAGTTTGGAATATTAACTGACATGAATGAATGCTATATAAATATTGTTCATGTTAACATAATGTTTATAAATGGCATCTTATTGTAAAGTGTTACTAAAGTTATATATATATTTAAATATATATATATATATATATATATATATATATATATATATATATATATATATATATATTGTTCTGTGAATGTGATTTTAAAGTCTAGATGATTCGGATTAACCCTTTAACTGCCATATCCTTTAAAACCTCACTGCCAGAGGGATATTGTGAATGCATTTGCCCGCTGGGCACAGTTTACCTGATGCCACCGGGGTGGCGATGGCACTGGTGGCTTGAGCCCGCCATCGCTGCTTGCAGCTATATTTAGGGCTCAAGCCTGGAGGGCGAGAGCCCTATTGTTTTCCTTAGGATTATTTGTTATTATTATTATTTTTCTTCAAGGTTTCGGGGGCTTTTGGGGCCCTTAACATGCTTAAAAAGTCTTGAAAATTGGCACACACATTGGAACCTGCGGCCATTAGGGCCGGGCAGAGACTGATACACGGGCGTGGCACAGGGGCTCTACAGCGCCCCCTGGAATACTGAGGGCCATATATCATACATACTTGCACGTAGACACACGAAACTCGGTACACATGTAGATCTCATCAAACCAAACAACTTTTGTACTGCATGTCGTAGGCTCCGCCCAACAGGAAGTTGGATATTTAGGGTTTAGTATTCATATTTTTCGTCAAAGTTGTGGGGGCTTTTGGGGTCCTTAACATACTCAAAAACTCTTGAAAATTTGCGCACACTTTGGAATCTGTGGCATTTAGGAGCCTGCAGAGGCTGGGACCCGGGCGTGGCACAGGGGCTCTACGGCGCCCCCTGGAACACAGTCATAAATGTTGATGTATAGCTCACACATACTTGCTCGTATTAATATGAAACTCAGTACACATATAGATCTCATCGTGCCGAACAACTTTCGTACTGCATGTCATTCGGCTCCGCCCAACAGGAAGTCAGCTATTTAGAGTTATGTAAAAAGCGCATGCTCTGGAATTTGAAATACTTGTCATAGGTTTTTTTACCGATTGCCACCAAATTCGGTCAACATGATCTCAAGACATTGGGGATGAAAAATTGCCAGGGGATTTTTGATATCTCGAACGGTTTGCTCGTGGCGAGGTGTTGAAATTATGGCGAGAAATGAGAAACAGGAAGTGTCTAATACCATCCACATACATTTCCTGATTTTAATCAAACTTCATCAGATTATTCTTTGTATGATGTCGATCGCATATATGTGACTATTAGGAGTCAAAGTTATAGCGCCACCAACTGGCAGCAGGAAGTGTGTCATTTTCAAAATGCTTTGAATTCAGCATCTTATTATTACTCGATTTGCTTCAAAATTCATCAGAATAATGTTAAAACACAGCCTATATAAATCTGCTGGGGGGATATTGATATCTAAAAACATTGTTGCCGTGGCAACATGTTAAACTGGAATACTTCTCAGGTGATTTTGAGGCATATAACATGCTTAGAATTTCATCAAACTCAGAACACATATCAGTATTTATGATAACTAGACACTGGCAAAAGTTCATAAGAGGGCGTGGAAGAGGCACTCTATAGCGCCACCTTTTGTCAAAAGTGGGGGGGTTAGTTTTAGCTACAGACACCAAACTCGGTACAAAAATTGTTCTCATCAAGACGGACAACTTTCTAATTCACAGTCATCAGCTACGATCAACAGGAAGTCAGCTATTTTGATTTGAATGTGGATTTTTTTTTTACATTTAGCTGTGAATTAATGCATACTGCTCAGAGGAGAGTAACACTATACACACCAAACTTTGTCTACATGATGCCAAAACATTTTAAACAACTTAAATTGCCAATAGATTGTGGATAGCTTGAACGGTTTTGTCTCTGTGATTTTTTTTTAAATGACATTAAAAATGGAATTATTAATTTTCCTGCATTTTTAAATTCCAAACACTTCAAAACCTTTTTTTCATACAGACAAAAAGTCATTCTGAGTAAATATGGATAGTTTCACGACTTTACAACACTGTATGGATAACAGAAAATTAAAAAACTGTCAGACATCTCATCTCACTTCTGTCCCTCTGTTTGAGTATATGTGCTTAGACTTCCATTGTCTGAGAGAAATTGCGCCCCTACAGGTGCAATTACCGGAGTTTTAGTTTCTCTTTTAAATCGGTTAAAATACAAATAAATACTTAGATTTAATTCACACTGACAAGCTAAACCAACATATATGATTATTACCAGCTCAGGGCTCATTAATAATTGATGTGTGGTCAGTGATACGTGAGAAACAGGAGAGATGAATCACCGCTCTGAGCATGAGCGTGTGGAATGATGAGCTCAGAAAAAAACGAGTTTATTCTTGTTTCATAGCTATTAAGAATAAAGTATTGCAGCGATATCACACAATTCACCAATTAGAACACACCAAGAGCTAAATTAAGATGTTTTTGAACTGTTTGTGTGAAAATTAAATATTTGTGCCTGCCTATCTGAAATCACCGCTCCGATCAGCGCGCACAGTGTCACAAGTTCAAAACTAACGAATTTATTCTTGTTTAATAGCTTTTTAAAATAAAATATTGCCATAAATGCACACAATACACACATTATAACACAACAAGAGCTAAATACAGGTGTTTGTGACCCGTTTAAGTGTGCAAGACTATTTGAAAGCGCGACTGGCACAATAACATCTCTTGAGCTGCAGGATTCTGCCTTTCGTCGTACGAACGAACACATCACGGACAAGATTATTTCAAAATACATAATAGCTTGGCGAATATAAACGAAAACAGCCACGTGAACATAAACTGTTGAGAAATAAATCTGAAGTGGATCTACTGGATTTGAATATTAAGTGACCGCATATACCAGCTGCTTCTGTCTTCAATTTTAATCTATATATATATATAAAAAGGAGACTCATTTGTCTTGGCTGCTTTTTCAATGTAGCGTATTTATTTATTTACTTTTTTATACATTTTGTATAATTTCATAGTTTATGTATTACAATTATAAAAACAAAAATAAATTTAGCCACTCACATAGAAATATCTTAGGCCTTATCCTTTTCTGACAGTTTTAGGGATTTTTAAAAATCCTAAAAAACCTTATTTGTGCTGCAAATAATAATTTCAAACTCAAAAAGTAAATTTTCAGTTCATGCTTTATAAGTCTTTACTGTAAGTCTCTTTGGATAAAAGTGAATTAGGTGTGAAACTATCAGGGAGCATTTAGTCTCCAGCGCCAACATTTTACAGAACTGCTGCCACTTTCCTGGAGTCTCCAGAATTACTCGGTGTCAGGCTCTGAGAGACTTAAGATTCCAAAAAATGATTTAATTAGAATACCATGAAGTATTGTGAAATACTATATATTAAGGCTTTATATATAGGCTTTATGAACAGATTAGAGTGACTCGTGAAGGACCAGCACCACCTCCTCTTGTCCGATGGTTTGAGGAATATATCTTCCAGAATCCAGGATTAAGATTTAGGAGCTCATTTTTATTCCACCTTCTTTCCTGAAAGTCTGTCTTGCAGAATTGACTAAAAATTAATCTTCACATTAATTCCTAATTATTTTGCAATTCTTTTGTCAGTTCTTCTTGACCTGTTTTTCTCTTCCAGCTTTCCTGGACTATTGTATAGCACTCATAAATGATTAAATAAAAAATAATGGTAGTTATTAAGATTGATATGGTTTGGAATTGGTAAAATGTGCTTGGAAAAAAATCACAATAAAACAATGTTTTAATGTTTAAGTTTGGAATATTAACTGACATGAATGAATGCTATATAAATATTGTTCATGTTAACATAATGTTTATAAATGAAATCTTATTGTAAAGTGTTACTAAAGTTATATATATATATATATATTGTTCTGTGAATGTGATTTTAAAGTCTAGATGATTCGGATTAACCCTTTAACTGCCATATCAAGTTCAAGTTCAAGTTCAATTTATTTGTATAGCGCATTTACAACAGCCTCCTGGCTGACCAAAGTGCTTTAACATAAGAGCAAGAATATTACATATACATATACATATACATAATACATAAAAATAGACCAGACAAAAAATTTAAAACCACCCATTTCAAAATGTAGCATAACACAGTAGTCAGTACACTAAGGAAAATAAAAAAGTTTTTAGCAAAGATTTAAAAATAGACAAGGAAGGGGCCAGTCTGATCTCTAAAGGCAGGGTATTCCAGAGTCGTGGCCCAGCCACTGCAAATGCACGCTCCCCTCTACGCTCCCCTCTATCCTTTAAAACCTCACTGCCAGAGGGATATTGTGAATGCATGTGCCCGCTGGGCACAGTTTACCTGATGCCACCGGGGTGGTGATGGCATTGGTGGCTTGAGCCCGCCATCGCTGCTTGCAGCTATATTTAGGGCCCGAGCACCGATGGTGTGAGGACCCTCTTGGAATTGCTCCGTTTATTATTAGGGCTCAAGCCTGGAGGGCGAGAGCCCTATTGTTTTCCTTAGGATTATTTGTTATTATTATTATTATTATTATTTTTCTTCAAGGTTTCGGGGGCTTTTGGGGCCCTTAACATTCTCAAAAACTCTTGAAAATTGGCACACACCTTGGAACCTGCGGCCATTAGGGCCGGGCAGAGTCTGATACACGGGCGTGGCACAGGGGCTCTACAGCGCCCCCTGTAGTACCGAGGGCCATATATCATGCATACTTGCACGTATACATATGAAACTTGGTACATATATATAACTCATCAAACCAAACAACTTTCACACTGCATGTCATAAGCTCCGCCCAACAGGAAGTTGGCTATTTAGGGTTTTATGAAAAACACATGCTCTGGAATTTGATATACTCCTCTGAGGAACTCCACCCGTTCACCACCAAACTCGGTGAACACGATCTCAAGACATTGGGGATGCTAAATTGCGAAGAGATTTTTGATATCTCGAACGGTTTGCCCGTGGCGAGGCGTTGAAATTATGGCGAGAAAGGAGAAACAGGAAATGTATAATAACATCCACATACATTTCCTGAATTTGATCAAACTTAATTGGTTTGTTCATTGTATGATACCGATCATATATATGTGACTATTAGGAGTCAAAGTTATAGCGCCACCAACTGGCAGCAGGAAGTGAATCATTTTCAAAACGCTTTGAATTCAGCATCTTATTTTTACTTGATTTGCTTCAAACTTCATCAGAATAATGACAAAACACGGCCGAAGAAAATCTGTTGTGGGGATATTTATATCTAATATAGTGTTGCCATGGCAACGTGTCAAACTTGAATGTTCTGTTCTGGTGATTTTTAGGCAGATAACTAGCTCAGATTTACATGAAACTCGAAACAGATATCAATATTAAAGATAGCTAGACCATGGCAAAAGCTTTTAAAAGGGCGTGAAGGAGGCACTCTATAGCGCCACCTTTTGTCAAAAGTGGGGGGATTAGTTTTAGCTACAGACACCAAACTTGGTACATAAATTGTTCTTATCAAGACGGACAACTTTCTAATTCACAGTCATCAGCTACGACCAACAGGAAGTCGGCTATTTTGATTTGAATATTTAAATTGAGCTCTGATTTAATGCATACTCCTCACAGGAAATGTTCACTATACTCACCAAACTTTGTCTACATGTTGAAAAAACATTGAGGAACTTAAATTGCGAACGGATTTTGGTTAGCTTGAACGGTTTTGTCGTGGTGATTTTTTGAAATGACAGTAAAAAGGGAATCATTAATTGTCTTGTATTTTTAAATTGCAGCTTCCAAACACTTAAAAAAAATTCATACAGAGATCAAATCATTCTGAGGACATATGCATAGTTTCATGACTTTACAACACTGTATGATTAAAAGAAAATTAAAAAACTGTCAGACATCTCAACTCACTCTGTCCCTCTGTTTGAGGAATGTATGTGTGCTGACCAAGTGTGTGTGTGTGTGTGTGTGTGTGTGTCTGTGAGTGGGGGATGGGCATGAGCTGAGTGGCAGACACAATGAGAGACAGAAAGAGAGAGAAAGAGAGAGAGAGAGAGACTTAATCATCTCTTTAATCACCAGGAAAAAAAAAATATTTTAAATTGTTATTTTTTGTTGCTGTTGCTAACATTGCTGTTTTCATTACAGCTTAAGAAATCTCTTAGGCCTTATCCTTTTCTGACAGTTTCAGGAATTAAAAACAAAATTCTAAAAATACTTATTTGTGCTGCAAATAATAATTTCAAACTCATTTGATACTGACCTATTCCATCCTGTGACATGACATTTATCTTAATTTACATAATCTCATGGATGTAACAGTAAAACTGTTCAGCTCACAGATGAATACTAAGCTGTAATGCAAGCAGAACTTTCACAAATGCTTATAAGTCATTAAAGGATTTTATAACACTGTAAAATAAAGTCTAATTTGTTAACATTATTAAATGCATTGGTAACACTTTATAATAACTGCACTCATTAGTAAATAGTCAGTTCATGCTTTATAAAGTCTTGTCCCAACTTAAATAGTCATTAATAAGCAGCTTATAAATACAACTATAAATAGCTTGATCTTGGTTTATAAGCACATTTATTAAAAAGGAGAGTAAAGAGTCAGTTATCTTCCTATGAAAAATAAAAAAATAAAAATAAACAAACAACAACACAGACTGATACAGATCTCAGAAATTTTATTGTGGATTTATGATCAAATCAGCCTGTAAATGAATCATACTCCTTCAAGAAGACACAAGTAGTTCACACCAAACTTTTTCAACATGATGCCAATATACTGAAGATGTTAAATTGCGAATGGGTTTAAGATACCTTAAATGGCGTGGCCATACCGATTTATTAAAGTAACATAAAAAAATACAATAGTTATTTTACTATATCTTTAACATTCTTCATTCCAACTCTTCATCATTTTTTATATACGTAGAAGTCATCATTTGAAGGAATCACAGTAAGTTTCATAGCTTTATCATGTCCAGGACCCACCATAAAATTAAAACTATCATAACATATAAATCAAGCTTGCAATTCTTAGTACCAATAATGGCCACCAGATGGAGCTATAGGATTACTTTTAAATAATTATTGTAGAAACGAATATGATCTAAATCATTTATAGAAATCTTTCAAAGAAAAATATGTATTTTACTGATAAAATGACCCTCACTTAATTAGAATAATATGCTGAAGTATTGTGAAATACTGTGTATTAAGAATAATTCTTTATAGGCTTTATGGACAGATAAGTTTGGAGTGACTCTTGAAGGATCAGCACCACATCCTCTTTTACCACTGTTTAAAGAATGTATCTTACAGTACAGGTGCGAATGAATTTTGGATAGCTTGAATGGTTTTGTCATGGTGATTTTTTGAAATAACAGTAAAAAAGGAACCAGTAAATGTCTTTTATTTTTTTAAGTGCAGCTTCTAAACACTTCAACAAAATGTACACATAGAAGACAAGTCATGCTGAGGAAATATGCATAGTTTCATGACTACACAACACTATATGGATGAGAGAAAATAAAAAAAAACTACCATACATCTGATGTCACTCTGTCCCTCTGTCACTGTGGGTAATGTGTGTGTGTGTGTGTGTGTGTGTGTGTGTTTGTGTGTTAAGTGTGTGTGTGTTAAGTGTGTGTGCTGAGTTTGTGTGAATGTGTGAGAGAGGAGATGGGCTTGGTGTCAGAGAGAGAGAGAGAGAGAGAGAGAGAGAGAGAGGGTGGGAGACTTAATCATCTCTTTAATCACCAGCAGAGAAAAAATAAGCAATTTTGTGTTGTTGTTGTTGTTGTTGTTTTTTCATCATTACAGCTTAAGAAATATCTTAGGCCTCAACATCAACTGTTGCTGCATCATGTAGCCTTCTCCCAAAATTAATAGTCATTAGTAAGCATTTTATAAATACAGCTATAATTAAATTGTTCATGGTTTATATGCACATTTATTTTGAGGAGATTAAATGCTGTAATCTTCCTAAAAAAATAAAATTAAATAAACAAACACAGAACTCAGAAACACTTATTTCTAGATGCAATAAAAGAAAACTGTACACTATATATATATATATATATATATATATATATATATATATATATAATATATATATATATATATAAATAAATATACACAATTGCATAAGTTTATATTTAATTTTTTTTATCAAGTCAAAAATAACAGCAAATAACAATGTCAATAAAAAAACGCAATAATATTAGAATAGCACAACATATTGTGGAATACTATATTAAGACTTTATATATAGGCTTTATGAACAAGATGAAGTACTAGCATCACCTCCTCTTGTACGACGGCTTGAGGAATATATCTTCCAGATAGTACCGCCGCTCCCTATATGCAGAATACGCAGTCTTCGTAGGGCACCAACTCCCAGAGGTGGCACCATCCCAGTAGCTCAAAAAAAATAAAACATGCGCCATTCTCCCATCCGCGCTCGCGACCGCTCGGACATTTGCGGATGAATGTTCGTAATTGATGGATGGACATCTATGCCTGGGTAAAAGACATCAGCAATCCGGCACAGAGAAAAGAAAAATAAAGTAAAAAAAAAAAAAAAAAAAAAAACAGGCATAAAGTTGCCTTGACATTGGACATTCGAGAGTCTCAAATTTAGGGACCGTCTCTAAAGTTACATGTGATATTGTTATACACTTTTCTAACGTCAGTAGCATTTGAAGAGAATGACTTACAGTCATAAAACAACTGTAATTGTCCATCTAGGTGACAGCTATAATGCATAATTAAATTGAATGTTTGATATTTATTAAAACAAACTGTAAGTCATATGTAAATTATGCTACTTTTTCACATGGGCTCAAACGCAAATTTGAAGCTCAATAGCATTTGAGGAAAAAGACTTGCAGTCATAAAACAATTGTAATGTGTTCATTTAGGTGTCAGCTACGATGCACACCTTATACATTTTTTATATATATTAAAATAAAGTGTTACTAAAGTTATATATATTGTTCTGTGTATGTGATTTCAAAGTCTAGATGGGTCGGATTAACCCTTTAACTGCCATATCCCTTAAAATTTGATTGCCAGAGGGTTACTGTAAATGCTTATGCCCGCTGGGCACAGTTTTCCCGATGCCACCGGGGTGGCGTTGCACTGATGGCTTGAGCCCGCCATCGCTGCTTGCAGCTATATTTATTATTATTATTATTCTTCTTCTCTAAGATGAATCGCATTTTTGAGGGCCTAAACATGCTCGAAAAGTCATGAAACTTTGCACACACCTCAGAACTGGCGAAAATTTACATCTGATATGGGTTTCAGAAGTGGGTGTGGCAAAATGGCTCAACAGCGCCACCTATACACGTTCAACGGTGTGCGCCTCGAGCTACGTTTCATGTACATGTATGAAAATCGGTATACACATGTAACTCACCAATACCTACAAAAAAGTCTCTTGGAGCAAAATCCGAAACCCAACAGGAAGTCGGTTATTTCTAATATTATGAGCAAATTTTGTGTCATTTTTGTCATTTCCATGCGTTGTATTTTAACGAACTCCTCCTAGAGATTAATTCAGATCAACACCAAATTTGGTATGCCTAATCTAAAGGCCTTTGCGATGTTAAATTGCGAAGCTTTTGAGTTTTCGTTGAAGGGCCTGTGTGTGGCGGCCTGGCGAATTTCGATGATTCGCCATGAAACAGGAAGTTGCTATAACTCAGACATTCAATGACCAATCTGCCCCAAACTTCACATGTTTGATGAGACTCCTGTCCTGAACAGTTTGACACGACCATATTCGGTTATAGTCATAGCGCCACCTATTGGCAACAGGAAGTGACATATTTTACGCTGCGACAAACTACTCCTAGAAATTTTTGACATCAATGTCTTTTTTGTCGTCAGTCTAATCTAAAGGCCTGTACGATGTTAAATTGAGAAGATCTTGAGTTTTCGTTAAAGGGCGTGACCATGGCGCCATGTCAAAGTTCGATGTCTCGCCATGGGAGTAGAAGTTGTTGTAACTCAGTCATAAAATATCAGATCTTGCCCAAACTTCAAATGTTTGATAAGAGTACTGACCTGAACACATCTGGAGGCTAATATTCCATTGGGTGTGGCAAAATGGCTCGATAGCGCCACCTATACATTTTCAATGGAGTGCGCCTCAAGCTACATGTCATATACATGTACGAAAATCGGTAAACATATGCAACACACCAATAGCTACAAAAAAGTCTATTGGTACGAAATCCGAATCCCAACAGGAAGTTGGTTATTTTTAATTTTCCCTGCAAAATTGGTGTTGTTTTTGTCACTTTCAGGGATTGTATTTTAACGAACTCCTCCTAGAGATTTATTCAGATCAACACCAAACTTGGTCAGTGTAATCTAAAGCCCTTTGCGATGTTAAATTGCGAAGGAATTGTGGTTTCGTTAAAGGGCGTGTCCATGGCGGCCTGACAAATTTCGATGATTCGCCGTGAAAAATGATGGTGCTATAACTCACACATACAATGTCCAATCCGCCCCAAACTTCACATTTTTGTTAAGACTCTTCACCTGAACAGATCTACATGCCAATATTCAGTTATAGTCATAGCGCCACCTATTGGCAACTGGAAGTGACATATTTTACACTGTGACAAACTACTCCTAGAACTTTTATGACATCAATGTCTTTTTTGTAGTCAGTCTAATCTAAAGACCTGTGTGATGTTTAGTTGTGAAGATCTTGAATTTTTGTTAAAAGGCATGTCCCATGTCGCCATGACAAAGTTCGATGTCTCGCCATGGGAATAAAAGATGTTATAACTCAGGCATAAAATGTCCGATCTTGCCCAAACTTCACATGTGTGATAAGGGTCCTGGCTTGAACACATCTGAAGGCCAATATTCCATTATAACGATAGCGCCACCTGCTGGCAACAGGAAGATTGGCACACATATGGAATAAACTTTGATATATTGCACTTATATTTATGAGTTTAAATGCATATTTCTCAACGTTCACCTTTTTAACTAAAGCCACACGATGGCGGTGAGCCCGGGTGCGAGGGCCCGTTCATCGCTGCTTGCAGCTTTAAATTAGGGCCCGAGCACCGATTTGGTGTGAGGACCCTCTTGGAATTGTCCGTTTTATTATTATTAGGGCCCGAGCACCGATGGTGTGAGGACCCTCTTGGAATTGCTTCCGTTTATTATTATTATTATTATTATTATTATTATTATTATTATTATTATTATTATTATTATTCTTCTTCTTCTCCAAAATGAATCGCATTTTTGAGGGCCTAAACATGCTCGAAAAAGTCATGAAACTTTGCACACACCTCAGAACTGGCGAAAAATTTACGTCTGATATGGGTTTCAGAAGTGGTGTGGCAAAATGGCTCAACAGCGCCACCTATACACGTTCAACGGTGTGCGCCTCGAGCTACGTTTCATGTACATGTATGAAAATCGGTATACACATGTAACTCTCCAATACCTACAAAAAAGTCTCTTGGAGCAAATCCGAAACCCAACAGGAAGTCGTTATTACTAATATTATGAGCAAATTTTGTGTCATTTTTGTCATTTCCATGCGTTGTATTTTAACGAACTTCCTCCTAGAGATTTCATTCAGATCACACCAAATTTGGTATGCCTAATCTGAAAGGCCTTTGCGATGTTAAATTGCGAAGCTTTTGAGTTTTCGT
>NW_020527403.1:0-22403 GCF_003368295.1 Carassius auratus | reverse complement strand
TTTACAGCTTCTGAGTCCAGTAATGCTGAAATAGTGTTTCTGTTCAAATGAAGTGAAATCAAGCCCAAATCTTGCTCAAAAGCTTTGTCTCTCTATTAGAAAAGCTGTTTCATTCAGTATTCAGTGCAAATCTTGCCAAACTGAAACAAGCTTATGCCTTATGAAGTACAATGTTTCTGCAATGCTGTAAGACAGTTTTTAATGTGTTAGAAGTTATATATGCACAAAAACTATGTTAGGACTTCAATGATCAAGATTGTCAGTTTACAGCTTTCTGAGTCCAGTAATGCTGAAATAGTAGTTCTGTTCAAATGAAGTGAAATCAAGCCCAAATCTGCTCAAAAGCTTGTCTCTCTATTAGAGAAAGCTGTTTCATTCAGTATTCAGTGCAAATCTTGCCAACTGAAACAAGCTTATGCCTTATGAAGTACAATGTTTTCTGCAATGCTGTAAGGACCAGTTTTAATGTTGTAGAAGTTATATGCACAAAAACTATGTTAGGACTTCAATGATCAAGATTGTCAGTTTACAGCTTTCTGAGTCCAGTAATGCTGAAATAGTGTTTCTGTTGAAATGAAGTGAAATCAAGCCCAAATCTGCTCAAAAGCTTTCTCTCTATTAGATAAAGCTGTTTCATTCAAGTATTCAGTGCAAATCTTGCCAAACTGAAACATGCTTATGTCTTATGAAATACAATGTTTTCTGCAATGCTGTAAGACAGTTTTTAATGTGTTAGAAGTTATATGCACAAAAACTTATGTTAGGACTTCAATGATCAAGATTGTCAGTTTACAGCTTTCTGAGTCCAGTAATGCTGAAATAGTGTTTCTGTTCAAATGAAGTGAAATCAAGCCCAAATCTGCTCAAAAGCTTTTCTCTCTATTAGAGAAAAGCTGTTTCATTCAGTATTCAGTGCAAATCTTGCCAAACTGAAACAAGCTTATGCTTATGAAGTACAATGTTTTCTGCAATGCTGTAAGACAGTTTTTAATGTGTTAGAAGTTATATGCACAAAACTATGTTAGGACTTCAATGATCAAGATTGTCAGTTTACAGCTTTCTGAGTCCAGTAATGCTGAAATAGTGTTTCTGTTCAAATGAAGTGAAATCAAGCCCAAATCTGCTCAAAAGCTTTTCTCTCTATTAGAGAAAGCTGTTTCATTCAGTATTCAGTGCAAATCTTGCCAAACTGAAACAAGCTTATGCCTTATGAAGTACAATGTTTTCTGCAATGCTGTAAGACAGTTTTTAATGTGTTAGAAGTTATATGCACAAAAACTAATGTTAGGACTTCAATGATCAAGATTGTCAGTTTACAGCTTTCTGAGTCCAGTAATGTTGAAATAGTGTTTCTGTTCAAATGAAGTGAAATCAAGCCCAAATCTGCTCAAAAGCTTTTCTCTCTATTAGAGAAAGCTGTTTCATTCAGTATTCAGTGCAAATCTTGCCAAACTGAAACAAGCTTATGTCTTATGAAATACAATGTTTTCTGCAATGCTGTAAGACAGTTTTTAATGTGTTAGAAGTTATATGCACAAAAACTTATGTTAGGACTTCAATGATCAAGATTGTCAGTTTACAGCTTTCTGAGTCCAGTAATGCTGAAATAGTGTTTCTGTTGAAATGAAGTGAAATCAAGCCCAAATCTGCTCAAAAGCTTTTCTCTCTATTAGATAAAGCTGTTTCATTCAGTATTCAGTGCAAATCTTGCCAAACTGAAACAAGCTTATGCCTTATGAAGTACAATGTTTTCTGCAATGCTGTAAGACAGTTTTTAATGTGTTAGAAGTTATATGCACAAAAACTTATGTTAGGACTTCAATGATCAAGATTGTCAGTTTACAGCTTTCTGAGTCCAGTAATGCTGAAATAGTGTTTCTGTTCAAATGAAGTGAAATCAAGCCCAAATCTGCTCAAAAGCTTTTCTCTCTATTAGATAAAGCTGTTTCATTCAGTATTCAGTGCAAATCTTGCCAAACTGAAACAAGCTTATGTCTTATGAAGTACAATGTTTTCTGCAATGCTGTAAGACAGTTTTTAATGTGTTAGAAGTTATATGCACAAAAACTTATGTTAGGACTTCAATGATCAAGATTGTCAGTTTACAGCTTTCTGAGTCCAGTAATGCTGAAATAGTGTTTCTGTTGAAATGAAGTGAAATCAAGCCCAAATCTGCTCAAAAGCTTTTCTCTCTATTAGATAAAGCTGTTTCATTCAGTATTCAGTGCAAATCTTGCCAAACTGAAACAAGCTTATGTCTTATGAAGTACAATGTTTTCTGCAATGCTGTAAGACAGTTTTTAATGTGTTAGAAGTTATATGCACAAAAACTAATGTTAGGACTTCAATGATCAAGATTGTCAGTTTACAGCTTTCTGAGTCCAGTAATGCTGAAATAGTGTTTCTGTTCAAATGAAGTGAAATCAAGCCCAAATCTGCTCAAAAGCTTTTCTCTCTATTAGAGAAAGCTGTTTCATTCAGTATTCAGTGCAAATCTTGCCAAACTGAAACAAGCTTATGCCTTATGAAGTACAATGTTTTCTGCAATGCTGTAAGACAGTTTTTAATGTGTTAGAAGTTATATGCACAAAAACTAATGTTAGGACTTCAATGATCAAGATTGTCAGTTTACAGCTTTCTGAGTCCAGTAATGTTGAAATAGTGTTTCTGTTCAAATGAAGTGAAATCAAGCCCAAATCTGCTCAAAAGCTTTTCTCTCTATTAGAGAAAGCTGTTTCATTCAGTATTCAGTGCAAATCTTGCCAAACTGAAACAAGCTTATGTCTTATGAAGTACAATGTTTTCTGCAATGCTGTAAGACAGTTTTTAATGTGTTAGAAGTTATATGCACAAAAACTAATGTTAGGACTTCAATGATCAAGATTGTCAGTTTACAGCTTTCTGAGTCCAGTAATGCTGAAATAGTGTTTCTGTTCAAATGAAGTGAAATCAAGCCCAAATCTGCTCAAAAGCTTTTCTCTCTATTAGATAAAGCTGTTTCATTCAGTATTCAGTGCAAATCTTGCCAAACTGAAACAAGCTTATGTCCTTATGAAGTACAATGTTTTCTGCAATGCTGTAAGACAGTTTTTAATGTGTTAGAAGTTATATGCACAAAAACTTATGTTAGGACTTCAATGATCAAGATTGTCAGTTTACAGCTTTCTGAGTCCAGTAATGCTGAAATAGTGTTTCTGTTGAAATGAAGTGAAATCAAGCCCAAATCTGCTCAAAAGCTTTTCTCTCTATTAGATAAAGCTGTTTCATTCAGTATTCAGTGCAAATCTTGCCAAACTGAAACAAGCTTATGCCTTATGAAGTACAATGTTTTCTGCAATGCTGTAAGACAGTTTTTAATGTGTTAGAAGTTATATGCACAAAAACTAATGTTAGGACTGCAATGATCAAGATTGTCAGTTTACAGCTTTCTGAGTCCAGTAATGTTGAAATAGTGTTTCTGTTCAAATGAAGTGAAATCAAGCCCAAATCTGCTCAAAAGCTTTTCTCTCTATTAGAGAAAGCTGTTTCATTCAATATTCAGTGCAAATCTTGCCAAACTGAAACAAGCTTATGCCTTATGAAGTACAATGTTTTCTGCAATGCTGTAAGACAGTTTTTAATGTGTTAGAAGTTATATGCACAAAAACTTATGTTAGGACTTCAATGATCAAGATTGTCAGTTTACAGCTTTCTGAGTCCAGTAATGCTGAAATAGTGTTTCTGTTGAAATGAAGTGAAATCAAGCCCAAATCTGCTCAAAAGCTTTTCTCTCTATTAGATAAAGCTGTTTCATTCAGTATTCAGTGCAAATCTTGCCAAACTGAAACAAGCTTATGTCTTATGAAGTACAATGTTTTCTGCAATGCTGTAAGACAGTTTTTAATGTGTTAGAAGTTATATGCACAAAAACTTATGTTAGGACTTCAATGATCAAGATTGTCAGTTTACAGCTTTCTGAGTCCAGTAATGCTGAAATAGTGTTTCTGTTGAAATGAAGTGAAATCAAGCCCAAATCTGCTCAAAAGCTTTTCTCTCTATTAGATAAAGCTGTTTCATTCAGTATTCAGTGCAAATCTTGCCAAACTGAAACAAGCTTATGCCTTATGAAGTACAATGTTTTCTGCAATGCTGTAAGACAGTTTTTAATGTGTTAGAAGTTATATGCACAAAAACTAATGTTAGGACTGCAATGATCAAGATTGTCAGTTTACAGCTTTCTGAGTCCAGTAATGCTGAAATAGTGTTTCTGTTCAAATGAAGTGAAATCAAGCCCAAATCTGCTCAAAAGCTTTTCTCTCTATTAGAGAAAGCTGTTTCATTCAGATATTCAGTGCAAATCTTGCCAAACTGAAACAAGCTTATGCCTTATGAAGTACAATGTTTTCTGCAATGCTGTAAGACAGTTTTTAATGTGTTAGAAGTTATATGCACAAAAACTAATGTTAGGACTGCAATGATCAAGATTGTCAGTTTACAGCTTTCTGAGTCCAGTAATGTTGAAATAGTGTTTCTGTTCAAATGAAGTGAAATCAAGCCCAAATCTGCTCAAAAGCTTTTCTCTCTATTAGAGAAAGCTGTTTCATTCAATATTCAGTGCAAATCTTGCCAAACTGAAACAAGCTTATGCCTTATGAAGTACAATGTTTTCTGCAATGCTGTAAGACAGTTTTTAATGTGTTAGAAGTTATATGCACAAAAACTTATGTTAGGACTTCAATGATCAAGATTGTCAGTTTACAGCTTTCTGAGTCCAGTAATGCTGAAATAGTGTTTCTGTTGAAATGAAGTGAAATCAAGCCCAAATCTGCTCAAAAGCTTTTCTCTCTATTAGATAAAGCTGTTTCATTCAGTATTCAGTGCAAATCTTGCCAAACTGAAACAAGCTTATGCCTTATGAAGTACAATGTTTTCTGCAATGCTGTAAGACAGTTTTTAATGTGTTAGAAGTTATATGCACAAAAACTAATGTTAGGACTGCAATGATCAAGATTGTCAGTTTACAGCTTTCTGAGTCCAGTAATGTTGAAATAGTGTTTCTGTTCAAATGAAGTGAAATCAAGCCCAAATCTGCTCAAAAGCTTTTCTCTCTATTAGAGAAAGCTGTTTCATTCAATATTCAGTGCAAATCTTGCCAAACTGAAACAAGCTTATGTCTTATGAAGTACAATGTTTTCTGCAATGCTGTAAGACAGTTTTTAATGTGTTAGAAGTTATATGCACAAAAACTTATGTTAGGACTTCAATGATCAAGATTGTCAGTTTACAGCTTTCTGAGTCCAGTAATGCTGAAATAGTGTTTCTGTTGAAATGAAGTGAAATCAAGCCCAAATCTGCTCAAAAGCTTTTCTCTCTATTAGATAAAGCTGTTTCATTCAGTATTCAGTGCAAATCTTGCCAAACTGAAACAAGCTTATGCCTTATGAAGTACAATGTTTTCTGCAATGCTGTAAGACAGTTTTTAATGTGTTAGAAGTTATATGCACAAAAACTAATGTTAGGACTGCAATGATCAAGATTGTCAGTTTACAGCTTTCTGAGTCCAGTAATGTTGAAATAGTGTTTCTGTTCAAATGAAGTGAAATCAAGCCCAAATCTGCTCAAAAGCTTTTCTCTCTATTAGAGAAAGCTGTTTCATTCAGTATTCAGTGCAAATCTTGCCAAACTGAAACAAGCTTATGCCTTATGAAGTACAATGTTTTCTGCAATGCTGTAAGACAGTTTTTAATGTGTTAGAAGTTATATGCACAAAAACTATGTTAGGACTTCAATGATCAAGATTGTCAGTTTACAGCTTTCTGAGTCCAGTAATGCTGAAATAGTGTTTCTGTTGAAATGAAGTGAAATCAAGCCCAAATCTGCTCAAAAGCTTTTCTCTCTATTAGATAAAGCTGTTTCATTCAGTATTCAGTGCAAATCTTGCCAAACTGAAACAAGCTTATGTCTTATGAAGTACAATGTTTTCTGCAATGCTGTAAGACAGTTTTTAATGTGTTAGAAGTTATATGCACAAAAACTTATGTTAGGACTTCAATGATCAAGATTGTCAGTTTACAGCTTTCTGAGTCCAGTAATGCTGAAATAGTGTTTCTGTTGAAATGAAGTGAAATCAAGCCCAAATCTGCTCAAAAGCTTTTCTCTCTATTAGATAAAGCTGTTTCATTCAGTATTCAGTGCAAATCTTGCCAAACTGAAACAAGCTTATGTCTTATGAAGTACAATGTTTTCTGCAATGCTGTAAGACAGTTTTTAATGTGTTAGAAGTTATATGCACAAAAACTTATGTTAGGACTTCAATGATCAAGATTGTCAGTTTACAGCTTTCTGAGTCCAGTAATGCTGAAATAGTGTTTCTGTTGAAATGAAGTGAAATCAAGCCCAAATCTGCTCAAAAGCTTTTCTCTCTATTAGAGAAAGCTGTTTCATTCAGTATTCAGTGCAAATCTTGCTAAACTGAAACATGCTTATGTCTTATGAAGTAAAATGTTTTCTGCAATGCTGTAAGACAGTTTTTAATGTGTTAGAAGTTATATGCACAAAAACTAATGTTAGGACTTCAATGATCAAGATTGTCAGTTTACAGCTTTCTGAGTCCAGTAATGCTGAAATAGTGTTTCTGTTGAAATGAAGTGAAATCAAGCCCAAATCTGCTCAAAAGCTTTTCTCTCTATTAGATAAAGCTGTTTCATTCAGTATTCAGTGCAAATCTTGCCAAACTGAAACAAGCTTATGCCTTATGAAGTACAATGTTTTCTGCAATGCTGTAAGACAGTTTTTAATGTGTTAGAAGTTATATGCACAAAAACTAATGTTAGGACTTCAATGATCAAGATTGTCAGTTTACAGCTTTCTGAGTCCAGTAATGCTGAAATAGTGTTTCTGTTGAAATGAAGTGAAATCAAGCCCAAATCTGCTCAAAAGCTTTTCTCTCTATTAGAGAAAGCTGTTTCATTCAATATTCAGTGCAAATCTTGCCAAACTGAAACAAGCTTATGCCTTATGAAGTACAATGTTTTCTGCAATGCTGTAAGACAGTTTTTAATGTGTTAGAAGTTATATGCACAAAAACTTATGTTAGGACTTCAATGATCAAGATTGTCAGTTTACAGCTTTCTGAGTCCAGTAATGCTGAAATAGTGTTTCTGTTGAAATGAAGTGAAATCAAGCCCAAATCTGCTCAAAAGCTTTTCTCTCTATTAGATAAAGCTGTTTCATTCAGTATTCAGTGCAAATCTTGCCAAACTGAAACAAGCTTATGTCTTATGAAGTACAATGTTTTCTGCAATGCTGTAAGACAGTTTTTAATGTGTTAGAAGTTATATGCACAAAAACTTATGTTAGGACTTCAATGATCAAGATTGTCAGTTTACAGCTTTCTGAGTCCAGTAATGCTGAAATAGTGTTTCTGTTGAAATGAAGTGAAATCAAGCCCAAATCTGCTCAAAAGCTTTTCTCTCTATTAGATAAAGCTGTTTCATTCAGTATTCAGTGCAAATCTTGCCAAACTGAAACAAGCTTATGTCTTATGAAGTACAATGTTTTCTGCAATGCTGTAAGACAGTTTTTAATGTGTTAGAAGTTATATGCACAAAAACTTATGTTAGGACTTCAATGATCAAGATTGTCAGTTTACAGCTTTCTGAGTCCAGTAATGCTGAAATAGTGTTTCTGTTGAAATGAAGTGAAATCAAGCCCAAATCTGCTCAAAAGCTTTTCTCTCTATTAGATAAAGCTGTTTCATTCAGTATTCAGTGCAAATCTTGCCAAACTGAAACAAGCTTATGCCTTATGAAGTACAATGTTTTCTGCAATGCTGTAAGACAGTTTTTAATGTGTTAGAAGTTATATGCACAAAAACTAATGTTAGGACTGCAATGATCAAGATTGTCAGTTTACAGCTTTCTGAGTCCAGTAATGCTGAAATAGTGTTTCTGTTGAAATGAAGTGAAATCAAGCCCAAATCTGCTCAAAAGCTTTTCTCTCTATTAGAGAAAGCTGTTTCATTCAGTATTCAGTGCAAATCTTGCCAAACTGAAACAAGCTTATGCCTTATGAAGTACAATGTTTTCTGCAATGCTGTAAGACAGTTTTTAATGTGTTAGAAGTTATATGCACAAAAACTTATGTTAGGACTTCAATGATCAAGATTGTCAGTTTACAGCTTTCTGAGTCCAGTAATGCTGAAATAGTGTTTCTGTTGAAATGAAGTGAAATCAAGCCCAAATCTGCTCAAAAGCTTTTCTCTCTATTAGATAAAGCTGTTTCATTCAGTATTCAGTGCAAATCTTGCCAAACTGAAACAAGCTTATGTCTTATGAAGTACAATGTTTTCTGCAATGCTGTAAGACAGTTTTTAATGTGTTAGAAGTTATATGCACAAAAACTTATGTTAGGACTTCAATGATCAAGATTGTCAGTTTACAGCTTTCTGAGTCCAGTAATGCTGAAATAGTGTTTCTGTTGAAATGAAGTGAAATCAAGCCCAAATCTGCTCAAAAGCTTTTCTCTCTATTAGATAAAGCTGTTTCATTCAGTATTCAGTGCAAATCTTGCCAAACTGAAACAAGCTTATGTCTTATGAAGTACAATGTTTTCTGCAATGCTGTAAGACAGTTTTTAATGTGTTAGAAGTTATATGCACAAAAACTTATGTTAGGACTTCAATGATCAAGATTGTCAGTTTACAGCTTTCTGAGTCCAGTAATGCTGAAATAGTGTTTCTGTTGAAATGAAGTGAAATCAAGCCCAAATCTTCTCAAAAGCTTTTCTCTCTATTAGAGAAAGCTGTTTCATTCAGTATTCAGTGCAAATCTTGCTAAACTGAAACATGCTTATGTCTTATGAAATAAAATGTTTTCTGCAATGCTGTAAGACAGTTTTTAATGTGTTAGAAGTTATATGCACAAAAACGTCTTGGTTACGTATGTAACCCTCGTTCCCTGAAGGAGGGAACGGAGACGTTACGAATGGGATCTCGCCCGAGAGCCCAATCACCTTCGAGTGGTACAAAACGAGCCAATGGTACACAAAGTACCTTGGTCTGCGGAATTTGCATCGCGAGCTCCGCCCCGCAGAGCGGGTATATAAGGAGCAACGCGAGCAACTCGCATTCAAGTCTTCGCTGAGGAGCCGAGCCAGTGACCCGGCCGTTCAGCGGAACAGCGATGTGGCAAGGGGACGTAACGTCTCCGTTCCCTCCTTCAGGGAACGAGGGTTACATACGTAACCAAGACGTTCCCTTTCAGTCGGTCACGTTCGACGTTACGAATGGGGTCCCTTACAAAACGCCACATGGCTGTCTTCCAGCGACCCGTGTGAGTGATAGCACCCTGTCGTGAGGCCAGCACGAGTGAGGGCCTACAGCTCGCACAGAATACGCTGGGTAGCACATTCCAGCTGGACATATGCTAGCAGGCTGCCTGCCCGTGGGAGGACTTACAGAAGTAGGTATCTACCAAGGTGGTGATACATAAGAACTCTGAGGTACCCAGCCCGCAGGGTGGAATTTTCAACGACAGAGCTGGCAAGGGCTTGCCAAGGGAAAGACACATGCTGCGGAGAGACTTACTGTGGACATACACACGTGGGATTACCCAGAAGGGGAATCACGACACATGGAGGCACCTAGTCCCACACATGGCTGACCAAGGGGCATGTACGCAAGTGTTGGACATCAACAGTGCTGGAGGAACCCAGGGTTCTGACTGAGGAACTCACCTGAGGGGAATAGCGCACGCATCCAGTCCGCGGAGTGGAATGGCGCAGCAAGCGGATTGACACCGAGCAGGTCCTTACTGGCCCGAAGGGGCGAGTATCTGGGAGGACACGGGCTCTACACGGAGATTATAAAATCTTGCGAATGTGTTAGGTGTCGCCCAGCCCGCAGCTCTACAGATGTCTGCTAGCGAGGCGCCATGCGCCAACGCCCAGGAGGAAGCTACGCTCCTAGTTGAGTGAGCTCTCACCCCTAGGGGGCATGGCAGGTCTCGAGCCTGATAAGCCAGGACAATAGCATCCACTATCCAGTGGGATAACCTCTGCTTGGAGACAGCCTTTCCCTTCTGCTGGCCTCCGTAACAGACAAAGAGCTGGTCTGAGGTCCTAAGGCACCGAGTTCTGTCCACGTAGGTGCGGAGCGCACGTACTGGACAGAGCAGCGCCAGGGCTGGGTCTGCCTCCTCCAGGGGCAGCGCTTGCAAGTTCACCACCTGATCCCTAAAAGGAGTGGTGGGAACTTTGGGCACGTACCCAGGCCGGGGTCTCAAGATAACGTGAGAGTTAGCCGGCCCGAATTCCAGGCACGCTTCGTCAACTGAAAATGCCTGCAGGTCCCCGACCCTCTTCACCGAAGCCAAAGCCGTCAGGAGCGCAGTTTTCAAAGATAAAAACTTTAGCTCTACTGAGAGCAAGGGTTCGAAGGGAGCTCTCTGCAGTGCTGATAGAACCACTGCGAGGTCCCAAGAGGGGACTTGCTGAGGGCGAGGCGGATTGAGCCTCCTTGCTCCTCTCAGGAACCTGATGATCAGATCGTGCCTTCCAAGAGACTTACCTTCAACAGGGTCATGGTGAGCCGAAATGGCAGCCACATAGACCTTGAGGGTGGAAGGAGACAGCCTACGTTCCAACCCCTCCTGAAGAAAGGAAAGCACTGACCCAATCGGGCACTTCCAGGGGTCCTCACGCCGTGAAGAACACCAAGTGACGAAGAGGTTCCACTTCAAGGCATAGGCATGTCTGGTGGACATGGCTCTAGCTGAAGTGATGGTAGCTACCACCTGTGGTGGCAAGGTACCTAAACCTTCCGTGACCCGTCCAGAACCCACACATGTAGGTTCCATAGATCGGGACGTGGGTGCCAGAGGGTGCCCCGTCTCTGAGAAAGAAGGTCCCTCCTCAGAGGAATTGGCCAGGGAGGGGCTGTCGCGAGGAGTACAAGTTCGGGGAACCAGGTCCGGCCGGGCCAAAAAGGCGCAACCATGAGGACCTGCTCCTCGTCCTCCCTGATCTTGCACAACGTCTGTGCAAGAAGGCTCACTGGGGGAAACGCATACTTGCGCAGGCCCAGCGGCCAGCTGTGTGCCAGGGCGTCCGTGCCGAGGGTGCCCTCGGTCAGGGAGTAAAACAACTGGCAGTGGGAATTTTCTGGAGAGGCAAACAGGTCTACCTGGGCGTCTCCGAAGTGTTCCCAAATCAGCTGAACCGACTGGGGGTGGAGTCTCCATTCCCCGGGGCGAGACTGCTGTCGTGAGAGCTCGTCGGCTGCACGATTGAGCCTGCCTGGAATGTGAATGGCACGAAGCGACCTCAGATGCTTGTGACTCCACAGGAGGAGATGGCGAGCGAGTTGCGACATGCGGCGGGAGCGTAGACCACCCTGACGGTTGATGTACGCTACGGTCGCAGTGTTGTCCGTACGAACCAGAACGTGCTTGTCCTTCAGCAGGGCCCTGAAGCGGTGCAGAGCAAGACGTACTGCTAGCAACTCGAGGCAATTGACATGCCACTGAAGTCGGGGTCCTGGCCAGGAGCCTGACGCAGCATGCCCATTGCACATGGCACCCCAGCCCGTGGCAGAGGCATCTGTTGACACAACAACATGTCTGGACACCGGTTCTAGGGGCACGCCGGCCCGTAGAAACGAGGGGTCCAACCACGGGGTGAAGTATCGACGGCAGGCCGGAGTGATGGTCACTCGGAGCGTGCCCTGTTGCCATGCCCATCTCGGGACTCGGTCGTGAAGCCAGTGCTGAAGCGGTCTCATATGGAGTAGCCCGAGCGGTATGACTGCCGCCGCGGACGCCATATGCCCCAGGAGCCTCTGAAACAGTTTCAGTGGAACCGCTCTCTTGCCCTCGAATTGTCTCAGGCAACTCAGCAGTGACTGCGCGCGCTCGTTTGTAAGCTGCGCGAACATGGCGACCGAGTCTATTTCCATACCGAGAAAAGAGATCCTCTGCACAGGGGAGAGTTTGCTCTTTTCCCAGTTGACCTGAAGACCCAGTCGGGCGAGGTGTCTGAGCACCAGATCCCTGTGCTCGCACAACCGCTCTCGAGAGTGAGCTAGGATCAGCCAGTCGTCGAGGTAGTTGAGGATACGGACACCCTGTTCCCTGAGAGGAGCCAGGGCCCCCTCCGCAACCTTCGTAAAGACGCGGGGAGAGAGGGCCAACCCGAATGGGAGAACCTTGTACTGATATGCCTGCCCCTCGAAAGCAAACCGAAGAAACGGTCTGTGTCGAGGAAGAATGGAGACATGAAAGTACGCGTCCTTCAGGTCGATCGCTGCAAACCAATCCATCGGACGAATGCATTCGAAAATGCGCTTGGGCGTTAGCATCTTGAACGGGAGTCTGTGTAGAGCTCGGTTCAAGGCACGCAGGTCCAGGATTGGCCGTAACCCACCTGTCTTCTTGGGTACTATGAAGTAAGGGCTGTAAAAGCCGGACTTCATGTCGGCTGGAGGGACCGGCTCTATCGCGCCCTTTGCCAGCAGGGTCGCGACCTCCGCGCGCATGACAGGGGCATCTTTGCCCACCATCGTCGCGTGGACACCCCGAAACCTGGGGGGACGCCGGGCGAACTGAATCGCGTAGCCGAGCCTGAGCGTCCGGATGAGCCAGCGGGAAGGCCTGGGGAGCTCTAGCCAGGCTCCCAGGAACCGAACCAGCGGGGTCAAGGGGACTACAGGCGTACCCACAGTGGGGCAGCGTGGTGGAGCAGACAGCCCCGGCATGGGAGGCATAGGCATAGCTGGCCGCAGGGCCAGTGGCGGAACAAAAGGAAAACGAGAACAAAGGATTCTCCCCCGGCCCTCCTCCGGGGGAAGGAGTGGTCCTGCTACCATCTCCTGATGAGCTGACATCTCCAACTCCAGGTCGCCCGTCTCAGGAACGCCGCTTGGCCTGGCGTTTGGCAGGTTTAGGGGCAGAGACGGGTTGCGCCGCCCTTCTGCGGCCGTCTCCTCGCTGCGGCCGGGGTGAAGGCTGCTGCTGTGGCCGAGCGGGAGTGGAGGAGGCCGCAGGGGGGCGCCCTCGGCGACGAGCAGGCTGAGGTTGCGCCGGCGGCGGGGTGGAAGCAGCAGAGGGCCGCCGGGGCAGGATGTGTCTGAAGGCCTCAGACTGCTTCTGGGCGGCAGAGAACTGCTGGGCAAAGCTCTCTACCGCGTCGCCGAAGAGGCCATCCTGGGAGACCGGGGAGTTGAGGAGCTGAGCCCGATCAGACTCCCTCATGTCTGCCAGGTTCAGCCATAGGTGGCGCTCCTGGACCACCAAAGTGGACATCACCTGACCCAAGGAGCGCGCAGTGACCTTCGTCGCCCGGAGAGCGAGGTCGGTTGCAGTGCGCGCCTCCTGCAGAACCCCTGGGTCAGCACTGCCCTCGTGCAGCTGCCGGAGCAGCTTGGCCTGATAGACCTGCAGAGAGGCCATGGCATGCAGGGCAGAAGCGGCCTGGCCCGCAGCTCTGTAAGCCTTGGCCACAAGCGTGGATGAGAACTTACAGGCTTTGGAGGGCAGCTTGGGACCACCACGCCAAGCGGAGGCGCTCTGTGGACACAGTTGCATCGCAACAGAGCGCTCCACCGGGGGAATCCCAACATACCCCTTGGCCGCCCCGCCATCGAGGGCAGTGAAGGCGGAGGAAGAACCAGAACGGTTTCGGGCAGTTAAAGGTGCCCTCCATGAACTAGTTACTTCCTGGTGCACTTCCGGGAAGAAAGGAACCAGAGGGGGGTGCTGGCGATCCGCACGAGCAGCCCCCAGGAACCAATCATCCAGCCTCGAGCGCTCAGGACAGGGCGGAGGATTCCACTCAAGCCCGATGCTCTCCGCTGCCCGGGAAAGCACGGCCGTCAGCTCGGGATCAGACTCGGACAACGCTGGCACTCCCGAGGGAGGCAACGCAGCCGAACCCTCATCTCCCGAGGACTCAAGCCCGCCTTGTGATGCGGCGATCGACATACGGTCCTCTTCGCGAGCCCCGAATGAGATGTCAGGAGCCTGAGAGGGTCCAGCAAACACATCCGGGAACTCAACCGGCTGCGGCGTATGTGAGGGGGGTGTGGCCCGAGGAGGTTCGCTCGTCGGGGAAGCCCACACGGTAACCCTCAGATCACCCTGGCCACCAGCCGAAGTAGCTCTCTTACGAGAAGAAGAGCTAGAACGGGGTGTGGCAGAGGGGACTCTATACCTTTTAAGGTAATCGAGTCTCGATCTCAACGCCGAGATGGTCATGTCCCCGCAATGAGAACATGAGCCATCCACGAACGCAGTCTCAGCGTGCTGGAAGCCCAGACACGTGACACAGCGATCGTGACCGTCACGAGGAGCGATATATCGACCGCACCCAGAAACACACGGGCGAAATGACATCTTTAAAAAGACGCAAATCGGCCCGTAACTCTTTTGTGAGAGAAATTTGTCTCTTTTAGAGGTGTTGAAGCGCTCAGGGGAACGCGGGAGCTGTCGCAGGAAACCCAGACGAACCGCTGAATCGCGCCGTCACACCAACACCAGCTCTTGTTTGTAAACACTCCGGTGATTGCAGCAAGCGATGTGCTCGGCTCCGAAGCGAAAGCTTGAATGCGAGTTGCTCGCGTTGCTCCTTATATACCCGCTCTGCGGGGCGGAGCTCGCGATGCAAATTCCGCAGACCAAGGTACTTTGTGTACCATTGGCTCGTTTTGTACCACTCGAAGGTGATTGGGCTCTCGGGCGAGATCCCATTCGTAACGTCGAACGTGACCGACTGAAAGGGAACTAATGTTAGGACTTCAATGATCGAGATTGTCAGTTTACAGCTTTCTGAGTCCAGTAATGTTGAAATAGTGCTTCTGTTCAAATGAAGTGAAATCAAGCCCAAATCTGCTCAAAAGCTTGTCTCTCTAATAGAGAAAGCTGTTTCATTCAATATTCAGTGCAAATCTTGCCAAACTGAAACATGCTTATGTCTTATGAAATAAAATGTTTTCTGCAATGCTGTAAGACAGTTTTTAATGTGTTAGAAGTTATATGCACAAAAACTAATGTTAGGACTTCAATGATCAAGATTGTCAGTTTACAGCTTTCTGAGTCCAGTAATGTTGAAATAGTGCTTCTGTTCAAATGAAGTGAAATCAAGCCCAAATCTGCTCAAAAGCTTTTCTCTCTATTAGAGAAAGCTGTTTCATTCAGTTATTCAGTGCAAATCTTGCCAAACTGAAAGATGTTTATGCCTTATGAAATACAGTGTTTTCTGCAATGCTGTAAGACAGTTTTTAATGTGTTAGAAGTTATATGCACAAAAACTTATGTTAGGACTTCAATGATCAAGATTGCCAGTTTACAGCTTTCTGAGACCAGTAATGTTGAAATAGTGCTTCTGTTCAAATGAAGTGAAATCAAGCCCAAATCTGCTCAAAAGCTTTTCTCTCTATTAGAGAAAGCTGTTTCATTCAGTATTCAGTGCAAATCTTGCCAAACGGATAGATGCTTATGCCTTATGAAATACAATGTTTTCTGCAAAGCTGTAAGACAGTTTTTAATGTGTTAGAAGTTATATGCACAAAAACTTATGTTAGTACTTCAATGATCAAGATTGTCAGTTTACAGCTTTCTGAATCCAGTAATGTTGAAAAAGTGCTTCTGTTCAAATGAAGTGATATCTAGCCCAAATCTGCTCAAAAGCGTGTCTCTCTAATAGAGAAAGCTGTTTCATTCAATATTCAGTGCAAATCTTGCCAAACGGATAGATGCTTATGCCATATGAAATACTATGTTTTCTGCAATGCTGTAAGACAGTTTTTAATGTGTTAGAAGTTATATGCACAAAAACTTATGTTAGGACTTCAATGATCAAGATTGTCAGTTTACAGCTTTCTGAGTCCAGTAATGCTGAAATAGTGCTTCTGTTCAAATGAAGTGAAATCTAGCCCAAATCTGCTCAAAAGCTTGTCTCTCTATTAGAGAAAGCTGTTTCATTCAATATTCAGTGCAAATCTTGCCAAACTGAAACATGCTTATGTCTTATGAAATAAAATGTTTTCTGCAATGCTGTAAGACAGTTTTTAATGTGTTAGAAGTTATATGCACAAAAACTTATGTTAGGACTTCAATGATCAAGATTGTCAGTTTACAGCTTTCTGAGTCCAGTAATGTTGAAATAGTGCTTCTGTTCAAATGAAGTGAAATCTAGCCCAAATCTGCTCAAAAGCTTGTCTCTCTAATAGAGAAAGCTGTTTCATTCAATATTCAGTGCAAATCTTGCCAAACTGAAACATGCTTATGTCTTATGAAATAAAATGTTTTCTGCAATGCTGTAAGACAGTTTTTAATGTGTTAGAAGTTATATACACAAAACTATTAGGACTTCAATGATCAAGATTGTCAGTTTACAGCTTTCTGAGTCCAGTAATGTTGAAATAGTGTTTCTGTTCAAATGAAGTGAAATCAAGCCCAAATCTGCTCAAAAGCTTTTCTCTCTATTAGAGAAAGCTGTTTCATTCAGTATTCAGTGCAAATCTTGCCAAACTGAAACATGCTTATGTCTTATGAAATACAATGTTTTCTGCAATGCTGTAAGACAGTTTTTAATGTGTTAGAAGTTATATGCACAAAAACTTATGTTAGGACTTCAATGATCAAGATTGTCAGTTTACAGCTTTCTGAGTCCAGTAATGCTGAAATAGTGCTTCTGTTCAAATGAAGTGAAATCAAGCCCAAATCTGCTCAAAAGCTTGTCTCTCTATTAGAGAAAGCTGTTTCATTCAGTATTCAGTGCAAATCTTGCCAAACTGAAACATGCTTATGTCTTATGAATAAAATGTTTTCTGCAATGCTGTAAGACAGTTTTTAATGTGTTAGAAGTTATATGCACAAAAACTAATGTTAGGACTTCAATGATCAAGATTGTCAGTTTACAGCTTTCTGAGTCCAGTAATGTTGAAATAGTGTTTCTGTTCAAATGAAGTGAAATCAAGCCCAAATCTGCTCAAAAGCTTTTCTCTCTATTAGAGAAAGCTGTTTCATTCAGTATTCAGTGCAAATCTTGCCAAACTGAAACAAGCTTATGCCTTATGAAGTACAATGTTTTCTGCAATGCTGTAAGACAGTTTTTAATGTGTTAGAAGTTATATGCACAAAAACTTATGTTAGGACTTCAATGATCAAGATTGTCAGTTTACAGCTTTCTGAGTCCAGTAATGTTGAAATAGTGTTTCTGTTCAAATGAAGTGAAATCAAGCCCAAATCTGCTCAAAAGCTTTTCTCTCTATTAGAGAAAGCTGTTTCATTCAGTATTCAGTGCAAATCTTGCCAAACTGAAACAAGCTTATGTCCTTATGAAGTACAATGTTTTCTGCAATGCTGTAAGACAGTTTTTAATGTGTTAGAAGTTATATGCACAAAAACTAATGTTAGGACTTCAATGATCAAGATTGTCAGTTTACAGCTTTCTGAGTCCAGTAATGCTGAAATAGTGTTTCTGTTCAAATGAAGTGAAATCAAGCCCAAATCTGCTCAAAAGCTTTTCTCTCTATTAGATAAAGCTGTTTCATTCAGTATTCAGTGCAAATCTTGCCAAACTGAAACAAGCTTATGCCTTATGAAGTACAATGTTTTCTGCAATGCTGTAAGACAGTTTTTAATGTGTTAGAAGTTATATGCACAAAAACTTATGTTAGGACTTCAATGATCAAGATTGTCAGTTTACAGCTTTCTGAGTCCAGTAATGCTGAAATAGTGTTTCTGTTGAAATGAAGTGAAATCAAGCCCAAATCTGCTCAAAAGCTTTTCTCTCTATTAGAGAAAGCTGTTTCATTCAGTATTCAGTGCAAATCTTGCCAAACTGAAACAAGCTTATGTCTTATGAAGTACAATGTTTTCTGCAATGCTGTAAGACAGTTTTTAATGTGTTAGAAGTTATATGCACAAAAACTAATGTTAGGACTTCAATGATCAAGATTGTCAGTTTACAGCTTTCTGAGTCCAGTAATGCTGAAATAGTGTTTCTGTTGAAATGAAGTGAAATCAAGCCCAAATCTGCTCAAAAGCTTTTCTCTCTATTAGAGAAAGCTGTTTCATTCAGTATTCAGTGCAAATCTTGCCAAACTGAAACAAGCTTATGCCTTATGAAGTACAATGTTTTCTGCAATGCTGTAAGACAGTTTTTAATGTGTTAGAAGTTATATGCACAAAAACTTATGTTAGGACTTCAATGATCAAGATTGTCAGTTTACAGCTTTCTGAGTCCAGTAATGCTGAAATAGTGTTTCTGTTCAAATGAAGTGAAATCAAGCCCAAATCTGCTCAAAAGCTTTTCTCTCTATTAGATAAAGCTGTTTCATTCAGTATTCAGTGCAAATCTTGCCAAACTGAAACAAGCTTATGCCTTATGAAGTACAATGTTTTCTGCAATGCTGTAAGACAGTTTTTAATGTGTTAGAAGTTATATGCACAAAAACTTATGTTAGGACTTCAATGATCAAGATTGTCAGTTTACAGCTTTCTGAGTCCAGTAATGCTGAAATAGTGTTTCTGTTCAAATGAAGTGAAATCAAGCCCAAATCTGCTCAAAAGCTTTTCTCTCTATTAGATAAAGCTGTTTCATTCAGTATTCAGTGCATCTTGCCAACTAGAACAAGCTTATGCTTATGAAGTACAATTGTTTTCTGCAATAGCTAAGTGTTTTCTGTTCATGAAGTGAAAATCAGCCCAAATCTGCTCAAAAGCTTTTTCTCTTATTAGAGAAAGCTGTTTCATTCAATATTCAGTGCAAATCTTGCCAAACTGAAACAAGCTTATGCCTTATGAAAGTACAATGTTTTCTGCAATGCTGTAAGACAGTTTTAATGTGTTAGAAGTTATATGCACAAAAACTATGTTTAGGACTTCAATGATCAAGATTGTCAGTTTACAGCTTTCTGAGTCCAGTAATGCTGAAATAGTGTTTCTGTTCAAATGAAGTGAAATCAAGCCCAAATCTGCTCAAAAGCTTTTCTCTCTATTAGAGAAAGCTGTTTCATTCAGTATTCAGTGCAAATCTTGCCAAACTGAAACAAGCTTATGTCTTATGAAATACAATGTTTTCTGCAATGCTGTAAGACAGTTTTTAATGTGTTAGAAGTTATATGCACAAAAACTAATGTTAGGACTTCAATGATCAAGATTGTCAGTTTACAGCTTTCTGAGTCCAGTAATGTTGAAATAGTGTTTCTGTTCAAATGAAGTGAAATCAAGCCCAAATCTGCTCAAAAGCTTTTCTCTCTATTAGATAAAGCTGTTTCATTCAGTATTCAGTGCAAATCTTGCCAAACTGAAACAAGCTTATGCCTTATGAAGTACAATGTTTTCTGCAATGCTGTAAGACAGTTTTTAATGTGTTAGAAGTTATATGCACAAAAACTTATGTTAGGACTTCAATGATCAAGATTGTCAGTTTACAGCTTTCTGAGTCCAGTAATGCTGAAATAGTGTTTCTGTTGAAATGAAGTGAAATCAAGCCCAAATCTGCTCAAAAGCTTTTCTCTCTATTAGATAAAGCTGTTTCATTCAGTATTCAGTGCAAATCTTGCCAAACTGAAACAAGCTTATGTCTTATGAAGTACAATGTTTTCTGCAATGCTGTAAGACAGTTTTTAATGTGTTAGAAGTTATATGCACAAAAACTAATGTTAGGACTTCAATGATCAAGATTGTCAGTTTACAGCTTTCTGAGTCCAGTAATGCTGAAATAGTGTTTCTGTTCAAATGAAGTGAAATCAAGCCCAAATCTGCTCAAAAGCTTTTCTCTCTATTAGAGAAAGCTGTTTCATTCAGTATTCAGTGCAAATCTTGCCAAACTGAAACAAGCTTATGTCTTATGAAGTACAATGTTTCTGCAATGCTGTAAGACAGTTTTTAATGTGTTAGAAGTTATATGCACAAAAACTTATGTTAGGACTTCAATGATCAAGATTGTCAGTTTACAGCTTTCTGAGTCCAGTAATGCTGAAATAGTGTTTCTGTTGAAATGAAGTGAAATCAAGCCCAAATCTGCTCAAAAGCTTTTCTCTCTATTAGATAAAGCTGTTTCATTCAGTATTCAGTGCAAATCTTGCCAAACTGAAACAAGCTTATGCCTTATGAAGTACAATGTTTTCTGCAATGCTGTAAGACAGTTTTTAATGTGTTAGAAGTTATATGCACAAAAACTTATGTTAGGACTTCAATGATCAAGATTGTCAGTTTACAGCTTTCTGAGTCCAGTAATGTTGAAATAGTGTTTCTGTTCAAATGAAGTGAAATCAAGCCCAAATCTGCTCAAAAGCTTTTCTCTCTATTAGAGAAAGCTGTTTCATTCAGTATTCAGTGCAAATCTTGCCAAACTGAAACAAGCTTATGCCTTATGAAGTACAATGTTTTCTGCAATGCTGTAAGACAGTTTTTAATGTGTTAGAAGTTATATGCACAAAAACTTATGTTAGGACTTCAATGATCAAGATTGTCAGTTTACAGCTTTCTGAGTCCAGTAATGCTGAAATAGTGTTTCTGTTGAAATGAAGTGAAATCAAGCCCAAATCTGCTCAAAAGCTTTTCTCTCTATTAGATAAAGCTGTTTCATTCAGTATTCAGTGCAAATCTTGCCAAACTGAAACAAGCTTATGTCTTATGAAGTACAATGTTTTCTGCAATGCTGTAAGACAGTTTTTAATGTGTTAGAAGTTATATGCACAAAAACTTATGTTAGGACTTCAATGATCAAGATTGTCAGTTTACAGCTTTCTGAGTCCAGTAATGCTGAAATAGTGTTTCTGTTGAAATGAAGTGAAATCAAGCCCAAATCTGCTCAAAAGCTTTTCTCTCTATTAGATAAAGCTGTTTCATTCAGTATTCAGTGCAAATCTTGCCAAACTGAAACAAGCTTATGTCTTATGAAGTACAATGTTTTCTGCAATGCTGTAAGACAGTTTTTAATGTGTTAGAAGTTATATGCACAAAAAACTAATGTTAGGACTTCAATGATCAAGATTGTCAGTTTACAGCTTTCTGAGTCCAGTAATGCTGAAATAGTGTTTCTGTTCAAATGAAGTGAAATCAAGCCCAAATCTGCTCAAAAGCTTTTCTCTCTATTAGAGAAAGCTGTTTCATTCAGTATTCAGTGCAAATCTTGCCAAACTGAAACAAGCTTATGCCTTATGAAGTACAATGTTTTCTGCAATGCTGTAAGACAGTTTTTAATGTGTTAGAAGTTATATGCACAAAAACTAATGTTAGGACTTCAATGATCAAGATTGTCAGTTTACAGCTTTCTGAGTCCAGTAATGCTGAAATAGTGTTTCTGTTCAAATGAAGTGAAATCAAGCCCAAATCTGCTCAAAAGCTTTTCTCTCTATTAGAGAAAGCTGTTTCATTCAGTATTCAGTGCAAATCTTGCCAAACTGAAACAAGCTTATGCCTTATGAAGTACAATGTTTTCTGCAATGCTGTAAGACAGTTTTTAATGTGTTAGAAGTTATATGCACAAAAACTTATGTTAGGACTTCAATGATCAAGATTGTCAGTTTACAGCTTTCTGAGTCCAGTAATGCTGAAATAGTGTTTCTGTTGAAATGAAGTGAAATCAAGCCCAAATCTGCTCAAAAGCTTTTCTCTCTATTAGATAAAGCTGTTTCATTCAGTATTCAGTGCAAATCTTGCCAAACTGAAACAAGCTTATGTCTTATGAAGTACAATGTTTTCTGCAATGCTGTAAGACAGTTTTTAATGTGTTAGAAGTTATATGCACAAAAACTTAATGTTAGGACTTCAATGATCAAGATTGTCAGTTTACAGCTTTCTGAGTCCAGTAATGCTGAAATAGTGTTTCTGTTGAAATGAAGTGAAATCAAGCCCAAATCTGCTCAAAAGCTTTTCTCTCTATTAGATAAAGCTGTTTCATTCAGTATTCAGTGCAAATCTTGCCAAACTGAAACAAGCTTATGTCTTATGAAGTACAATGTTTCTGCAATGCTGTAAGACAGTTTTTAATGTGTTAGAAGTTATATGCACAAAAACTATGTTAGGACTGCAATGATCAAGATTGTCAGTTTACAGCTTTCTGAGTCCAGTAATGTTGAAAAGTGTTTCTGTTCAAATGAAGTGAAATCAAGCCCAAATCTGCTCAAAAGCTTGTCTCTCTAATATGAAAGCTGTTTCATTCAGTATTCAGTGCAAATCTTGCCAAACTGATAGATGCTTATGCTCCTTGTAAGTACAATGTTTTCTGCAATGCTGTAAGACATCTTTATAATGTGTTAGAAAGTATATATGCACAAAAACTTAATGTTAGGACTTCAATGCTCAAGATTGTCAGTTTACAAGCTTTCTGAGTCCAGTAATGCTGAAATAGTGTTTCTGTTCAAAATGAAGTGAATCAAGCCCAATCTGCTCAAAGCTTTCTCTCTCTAATAGAGA